>NC_135972.1:13258445-13558445 GCF_053455715.1 Rhinoraja longicauda | reverse complement strand
AGCACCGCCATTCAATGTGATCATGGCTGATCATTCTCAATCAGTACCCCGTTCCTGCCTTCTCCCCATACCCCCTGACTCCGCTATCCTTAAGAGCTCTATCTAGCTCTCTCTTGAATGCATTCAGAGAATTGGCCTCCACTGCCTTCTGAGGCAGAGAAAGAGCAGCATTTGTGCATGGAGGAACGGCAGATGCTGGTTTAAACCAACGACAGACACAGAATGCTGGAGTAGCTCAGCGGGGCCGGCAGCATCTCTGGAGGAAAGGAATAGGTGACGTTTCGGGTCACGAGTGTTTTCTTGTCAAGTGTCCCAGATAGAACAATGAAATTTTTACTTGCAGCAGCACAACAGAATATGTAAACAGAGCACACTGTAAACAATACAACCAACGAGTTCCGTGTGTATATATACACAAACTCGCATGTGAGACCCTTCCTCAGACCAGCATTTGTTTTTTCTCTCCCTGATACTTTCGGCTACATCTCCTCCCCCCCCCCCCCCCCCCCCCCACCCCCAACTCAACAGCCATTTAATCTCCTGTAAGAGGCGAGAGAAAGAGGAAATAAATTCTGCAGGCACGAGGAAGGGGAAAAATCTCAGAGATGTTTGGCCCTGACCTGCTCAGATAACAGAATTGGGTCCAGGAAATCATAGAATCAGTCTAAATGATCCATTTCTGCAGCATTGTTCGTTGAGAAATGCTGTGTTGTGGCTTCAACACCTGCCACCTCATTGGGTTCCTGCCTCCAAATTGCTGTAAATAATTGAACAAATATATTTTCTGCAAACAAAAAAAACAGTCTAACATGCAGAGCAAATACTGAGTAAGTATGCTTGATTTTTTCGAGCCCTGCCTTACACTGCATAATACAATATGTTCACAATCAAATATTTCTCGCTGTGATATCTTTTATTTAATTTTGCTGCAACACAGAAGCTATCTGAAAGGCATTTCCAGAGCATGTGCACGAAGTAATAACCGCCCACGCTAGTCACTAACCTCATTAAGGATGTGCACAATAAATATCTGTTCAATAGGCCCCTCTGTAACCAGTTGCAGTTAAATTCCTGCACATGCTCCAGAATCTGATTTGCAATGTCCACAGCCACAGTCTCTCTGTTCGTTATCGTGGGAGGTTAACTTTGGACAAAAATGTAGATTCCTTTGTTTGACGCAGGACACGAAAAGGAAAACAAAAAGTGGGATTTCCAGCGGAGGTGATCGACGTTCCCATTTGAGTGTATCTGACAGCTCGCTAAGAGAGCATGGATGAGTCATTGAGCACTGTCTGGCACAGAGCTGACCACAGTGGTCGACCAAGGTCCCATCACTCTGCTGTGGAGTGCCCCCTGCTGAGCTCCCATTTCACAGTATCGGACAAAGCTGGGGCATTGCAGACCAGAAGAATCTGAGTCTGCATTCAAGTGAGAGCTGGATAGAGCTCTTAAGGATAGCGGAGTCAGGGGGTATGGGGAGAAGGCAGGAACGGGGTACTGATTGAGAATGATCAGCCATGATCACATTGAATGGTGGTGCTGGCTCGAAGGGCCAAATGGCCTCCTCCTGCACCTATTGTCTATTGTCTATTGTCTATTGTCTGAAGAAGGGTCTCGACCTGAAACGTCACCCAATTCCTTCCCTCCAGAGATGCTGCTTGTCCCGCTGCATTACTCCAGCATTTTGTGCCTATCTTCAGTATATGGCCAGCATCTGCAATTCCTTCTTACGCACCTTCGCTCAGCCCACCTTGGCCAACGTGATCTCCCGGTTGCCAAACACTTTAACTCTCCTTCTCATTCCCACATTGACCTTTCTGACCTGGCCTCCTCCACTGACAAAGTGAGGCTAAACGTAAATTGGAAGACCAGCATCTCATATTTCTCTTGGGCAGCTTACAATCCAGCGGTATGAATATTGATTTATCTAACTTCAGTTAACCCTGGAATCCCCTCTCTCTCCGTCCCTCCCCCACCCCAGTCGTTGTACTAGTTTCACTGTCATCCTGTTGAGTTTCTCTGTCCGTTTACTCGTTGTCACCTATCCCACATCCAACAATGGCCCATATTTCCTTGATCATCCGTGTTTTTGCATATCTGCCATTCATTTCTCCTAAGTAGCATCTATATCTCCTGTTCCCCTTTCCCCCTGACTCTCAGTCTGAAGAAGAATCTCGACCCCCAAATGTCACCTATTCCTTTTCTCAAGGAATGCTGCCTCACCCACTGAGTTACTCCACACTTTTGTGTCTGTCTTCGAGAAAGTACAGATGTTCATCAGCTGGAATTGAGGGAGTCCACTGTAGGTGGGAGCAATTATAAATGTATTGCCATCCCTCAATAGGCAATAACAAACTATTTGTGGAATAACCCTGTGTTAGTATGCCTGAAACTGATTAGTATGGGTGTCAGGGGTTATGGGGAGAATGCAGGGGAATGGGGTTAAGAGGGAAAGATAGATCAGCCGTGATTGAATGGCAGAATAGACTTAATGGGCTGAATGGCCTAATTCTGTTCCTATCACTTATGAATGCTGACAATACCAATGGCGGCTCAGTGGTGCAACTGGTAGAGTTGCTGCCTCACCGTGCCTGGGTTCGATGCTGACTGCAGGTGCTATCTGTGTGGAGTTCGCACGTTGACCCTGTAACTGTATGGATTTCCTCCAGGTACTCCTGTTTCCTCCCTCATCCCAAAGAAGTACAGGTTTGTAGGTTAATTGGCTTGGTATAAGTCTAAATTGTCCCAAGTGTGTGTGTGTGTGTGTGTGTGTGTGTAGGATAGTGTTAATGCTGGTCAGTGCGGACTCGGTGGGGCTTAGGGCCTGTTTCTGCGCTGTATCTCTAAGCTAAAACTAGACGAAAGAGGAGTTGAAGTCAGCAGAGATCAGCTATGAACGTATTGAATGGTGGGGCAAGGTGTGATGGTCCTCGGATCATACTCCTTTCCTATTTTCTCATTTTTTATATTTCACCCTAGAATCAGTAACACTTTTCACCCTGGTTTAATTAGGGGATTGCAGTAGCTAACTTCAACACTGCAAAACTCCCACGAACACAACTAATTGGCTGGGTGCATTGGCCTTTTCTTGGGTGATAATTGAAGGTCGGGATTTTTGTCAGGAAACAATGAGCAACTCCTGCGCTCACCAACGGATCGTTAACATCCACTTGAGAGGATAGTTTTATGTTTTGTCTGAAAGATGATGCCTCTAAGGGGGAAGCTCTCTGAGATCTGTAGGCAGGCTTTAGAGATGGATGTGGGAGCAAGACACTCTGAACCCTTTGTAATTAGTGAAGTATTTTGATGACTGGAGAAAGCATAGTCCCTTTAATTTTTGAAACCCATATTTCATATAATTGTAGATAGACACAAAAAGCTGGAGTAACTCAGTGGGACAGGCAGCATCTCTGGGGAGAAGGAATGGGTAATGTTTCGGGTTGAGACCCTTCTTCAGACTGGTTAGGGATAAGGGAAATGGGAGATATGGACGATGATGGGGCAGCACGGTAGCGCAGCGGTAGAGTTGCTGCTTTACAGCGAATGCAGCGCCGGAGACTCAGGTTCGATCCTGACTACGGGTGCTGCACTGTAAGGAGTTTGTACGTTCTCCCCGTGACCTGCGTGGGTTTTCTCCGAGATCTTCGGTTTCCTCCCACACTCCAAAGACGTACAGGTATGTAGGTTAATTGGCTGGGTAAATGTAAAAATTGTCCCTAGTGGGTGTAGGATAGTGTTAATGTACGGGGATCGCTGGGCGGCACGGACTTGGAGGGCCGAAAAGGCCTGTTTCCGGCTGTATATATATGATATGATATGATATGTGGAGAGATCAATTTGTATCATTGTTGTATGGTTTCCCTGTGCCCTTGAGCTCCATGATCATCAAATAATCCTGGTTTTCTTTGCATCAGCCTGGCTCAGCTGACACCCCACATTATTAATGAAATTACTGGTAGACACAAAATGCTGGCGTAACTCAGTGGGTCAGGTAGCATCTGAGAGAAGGAATGGGCGACATTTTGGGTCAAGACCCTTCGTCTGAAGAAGGATCTTGACCCGAAACGTCACCATTCCTTCTCTCCCGAGATGCTGCCTGACCCGCTGAGTTACTCCAGCATTTTGTGTCTACCTTTAATTTAAACCAGCATCTGCAGTTTTTTTCTGACCCAATGAAACTACAGTGTTCACTCATCTCGCTTTCCCCTCTTTAACTTAACAGGTCTTAAAATGAGGGCATGATTGCACCGACAATACTATTTTTAGTCTTTATCACATTAAATATTGCAAGATAACATTTGTAAATTTTCATTTTTTGCTGAGTTTATTGCCACACAGGTGCAATGAAAAGCTTTTTTATTGCGTGTCATCCAGTCAGCGGAAAGACTATAGGTGATTACTGATTACAATCAAGCTGTCCACAGTGTCCAGATACAGGATAAAAGGAATAACGCTTCGAGCAAGGTGAAGTCTGATGAAAGATAGACCGAGGGTCTCCAATGAGGTAGATGGTAGCTGAGGACCGTTCTCTAGTTGGTGATGGGATGGTTCAGTTGCCTGATAACAGCATCGGTTTATTATTGGTTGGTTTATTATTATCAAGTTCTGCTGAACTCAAACTCAATCAGTGAACTCAAATGAAGGCATAGTAAATCGGAAACAGTTCCTTCAGCCTACTGTGTCCTTGCTAGTTATTATCCACGTATTTACACAAACCTGCCTTCATCCCAGTTATATTCTCTCCCACATTCCCTGCAGAATCTACCATTCATCTATACACACAGGGCAATTCACAGCGGCCAATTAACTAGCTACCCGCGAGCCTTTAAGATGTGTGAGAACCCAGAGGAAGTTCAGTTTCAGTTTAGTTTATTGTCACGTGCACCCAGGTACAGCAAACATCTTTTTGTTGCGTGCTAACCAGTCAACAGAAAGTCAATACATGATTACAATCAATCCATTTACAGTGTATAGATACAGGATAAAGGAATAACGTTTAGTGCAAGGTAAAGCCAGCAAAGTCCGGTCAAGGATAGTCCGAGGGACATCAAAGAGGTAGATAGTAGTTCAGTGCTGCTCTCTGGTTGTGGTAGATTGATTCAGTTGACCTGATCACAGCTGGGTCACATGGTCACAGGAAGGGTATACTAAGGCAGTGTGGTAAAGGGCACAAGGGTATACACAGACAGACAAGGGTGAGAGGTCAGGATTGAAGCCAGGTCTCTGGAACAGTGAGACAGTGCTTCTACCAGTTGCTCCACTGTTCCCTTGAGTGCTGTACAGCACTGGATCTGCGTACGTGATCAGCAGCCATTGCAGTGTGCACGTGCAGGTAACGTCATCTGCCTTGGCCTGCGGCCTTCCATCCTGACTTTAGTTTCGTTTGTTTATGTGCCGAGGTACAGTGGGAAGCTTTTTTGTTGAGTGCTATCCAATCAGCGAAAAGGCTAAACATGATTACCACATGGCTGTTAAAATCATGAGAGAAATAGATCTTGTAGACGCACAGAGTCTCTTGCCCAGAGTGGGGTAATCGAGAACTAGAGGACATCGGTTTAAGGTGAAGGGGGAAAGATTTAATAGGAATCCGGAGGGGTAACTTTTTCACACAAATGAGCTGCCAGAGGAGGTAGTTGAGGTAGGGACTATTGCAACGTTTAAGAAACAATTAGACATGTACATGGATAAGATAGGTTTAGAGGGATATAGGCCAAAAGAAGGCCGGTGCGACTAGAGAAGATGGGGCATGTTGGCCAGTGTGGGCAAGTTTGGCTGAAGAGCCTGTTTCCAAGCTGTATGACTCAATGAGGAAAATCAACTCAATGAGGAAAACCTTTTTCAGTCAGAGAGTTGTGAATCTGTGGAATTCTCTGCCTCAGAAGGCAGTGGAGGCCAATTCTCTGAATGCATTCAAGAGAGAGCTGGACAGAGCTCTTAAGGATAGCGGAGTCAGGGGGTATGGGGAGAAGGCAGGAACGGGGTACCGATTGAGAATGATCAGCCATGATCACATTGAATGGCGGTGCTGGCTTGAAGGGCCGAATGGCCTCCTCCTGCACCTATTGTCTATTGTCTATTGTCTATCAACCCATCCACAGTGTACAGCTACAGGATAAAGAGTATAACATTTAGTGCAAGATACAGTCCAGTAAAGATAGTCCGTGGGACTCCAATGAGGTAGATGGTAGGTCAGGACCGCACTCTCGTTGGTGACAGGTTGATGATTTAAAAGGGCCATTCCTGCTACATCGCTTTACCAGCGTGTAGATTAGTTTAGTTTAGTTTCGAGATACAGCGCGGAAACAAAGAGGGCCAGTGATCCTCGTACAGATTTTTAGATTTAGAGATACAGCACGGAAACAGGCCCTTCGGCCCACCGAATCTGCGCCGCCCAGCGATCCCCGCACATTAACACTATCCTACACACACTAGGGACAATTTTTACATTTACCCAGTCAATTAACCTACATAACTGTACGTCTTTGGAGTGTGGGAGGAAACCGAAGATCTCGGAGAAAACCCACGCAGGTCACGGGGAGAACGTACAAACTCCGTACAGACGGCGCCCATAGTCAGGATCGAACCTGCGTCTCCGGCGCTGCATTCGCTGTAAGGCAGCAACTCTACCGCTGCGCCACCGTGCCGCCCACACACCAGCACTACGGACAATTTACAATTTTCACCAAAGATAATTAACCTACAAACCTATACGTCTTTGGAGCGTGGGAAGAAACCAGGACACCCAGAGAAAATCCACGTGATCACGGGGGGAATGTGCAAACTCCGTACAGATAGCACCCGTAGTCAGGATAGAACCCGGGTCTCTGCCTTTGCAAGGCAGCTACTCTACTGTGCCACCCCAGTTGTTTGGTAATGAATGAATGAATGAATGAATATGTTTATTGGCCAAGTATGTGCATATACAAGGAATGTGCCTTGGTGCTCCGCTCACAAATGACAACACAAACATACAGTTAACAATTAAGAATAAAGCATGACCACGTCAAAATAATAAGGATACAACATTACGGTCTAAACATGTGGGTGAAAGGAAACCAGAGCAAAAAAGAGACTGCAGACTTTGGTTATTGAGTAGAACTACTACTCGCGGAAAAAAAAGCTGTTTTTATGTCTGGCTGTGGCTGCTTTGACAGTCCGGAGTCGCCTTCCAGAGGGAAGTGCTTCAAAGAGTTTGCGGCCAGGGTGAGAAGGGTCAGAGATGATCTTGCCCGCTCGCTTCCTGGCCCTTGCAGTGTACAGTTCGGCAATGGGGGAAAGGTTGCAGACTGTACAGGGCTGGAGTACTGTGTGCAGTTTTGGTCTCCAAATTTGAAGAAGGATATTTTTGTTATTGAGGGCGTGCAGCGTAGGTTTACTAGGTTAATTCCCGGGATGGCGGGACTGTCATATGTTGAATTTAGAAGGATGAGAGGAGATCTTATCGAAACGTATAAGATTATTAAGGGGTTGGACACGTTAGAGGCAGGAAACATGTTCCCAACGTTGGGGGAGTCCAGAACAAGGGGCCACAGTTTAAGAATAAGGGGTAGGCCATTTAGAACTGAGATGAGGAAAAACTTTTTCAGTCAGAGAGTTGTGCATCTGTGGAATTCTCTGCCTCAGAAGGCAGTGGAGGCCAATTCTCTGAATGCATTCAAGAGAGAGCCAGATAGAGCTCTTAAGGATAGCGGAGTCAGGGGGTATGGGGAGAAGGCAGGAACGGGGTACTGATTGAGAATGATCAGCCATGATCACATTGAATGGCGGTGCTGGCTCGAAGGGCCGAATGGCCTCCTCCTGCACCCTATTGTCTATTGTCTATTGCTTGTTCATTCAAAGAGTGTTAACGTGTGCTTTGTTCTTTGTTCCCCCCCCCCCTCCTTCCCTCAGCTCTGCATGCCCAAAGGGCTCTCCTTCAAAACCCAGGCGGAAAACAGGGATCCGCAGTTCCACTCCTTCCTCATCACGCGGGAGGACGGCTCGCGCACCTACGGCTTTGTGCTCACCTTCTACGAGGAGGTCACCTGCCGTCAGATCTGCAGCGCCATGCAGACACTGTACCAGATGCACAACGTGGAGCAGTGCAGCAGCGTGTACGCCTCGTCCTCCTGCAGCATGGACTCGCTGGCCAGCAGCATCGACGAGGGGGACAGCTCCTCGCAGGCCAAGATGCAGCGCTACAACTCCTACGACATCGGCCGCGATACCCTCTACGTGTCCAAGTGCATCTGCCTGATCACGCCGCTGCCCTTCGTGCAGGCCTGTCGCAAGTTCCTGCAGCAGCTGCACAAGGCGGTGAGCTCCCAGCAGACTCCACCCCTGCCCCTGGAGAGCTACATCCACAACATCCTCTACGAGGTGCCGCTGCCTCCCCCCGGCCGCTCGCTCAAGTTCTCAGGGGTCTACGGGCCGATTATCTGCCAGCGACCTGGGCCGACTGAGCTGCCCCTCTTTGATTTCCCACTGCGAGAGGTCTTTGAACTGCTGGGCTTGGAAAACTTGGTTCAGCTCTTCACGTGTGTGCTTCTGGAGATGCAGATTCTTCTGTACTCGCAAGGTAAGAAGCTGCATTGTTAAGGATCGGTCGATGAAATGGCTATTGGGTTTGACTCGGTTCACTGTCAGTTTCTGCACTGTATCTCTAAAACTAAACTACAAACAGTGCCCACTGAATGCTGACTCTCATCGTGGGCCCAGGTGCAAAGATACACGGACTCTCAGCAATATTTCTCCCTCGTAGACCCATTACCCTTGCAGATTTTTGACTGTGATTGAGCAACACACAGTGCAGTTCAGTTTATTGTCACGTGCAGTAAACTGTGACCCCCAGGTCCAGAACCAGGGGTCACAGTTTAAGAATAAGGAGTAGGCCATTTAGGACTGAGATGAGGAAAAACATTTTCACCCAGAGAGTTGTGAATCTGTGGAATTCTCAGCCACAGAAGGCAGTGGAGGCCAAATCACTGGATGTATTCAAGATAGAGTTAGATTTGGCCCCTAGGGCTGAAGGAATCAAGGGATATGGGGAGAAAGCAGGAACGGGGTACTGATTTTAGAGGATCGGGGCATGATCACATTGAATGGCTCGAAGGGCCGAATGGCCGACTCCTGCACCTATTTTTCTCTATGCTTCTATGTGGGCCACACGCAGGCAGGTGGGAGACAAGCATAACTGTTGGCCGGTGTGGGCAAGTTGGGCCAAAGGGCCTTGTTTCCAGGCTGTATCACTCCATCACTCTGACTCTTTGACCCAAGCCTGAATCCTTGATGCAGATCTGCTCAAAAGAAGCAAAGCTGGAAAGGGCGAGCTGGAGGAGCAGACATGGGGGAGGGAGTTTCCCTCACTGTGTTGTCGAACAGTATTAATCCTAACTGACCCATCTGTTCTTAGTCATAGCTCGCTGTGATAAAATTTTTTTAATTCAATGACAAAGCCCCCTTTCATTTCCACTCTATTATTCATGCGTGTGATAATTGAAGGCATGGCAACCTAGAAATTGAATCAATTAGCACCTGCCTTTTCTGCATGTAAGTTGCACAAAAATCAATTTAGCCCAGAGCAGATTTCACCAGCGATCATTTAGATCACGTAGGAATTTGGGGGCCGTTGCGAGCGGTGAATTTGCCATGTCTGAATTCCATTTCAGTTCAGTATATTTTGCCACGTGTACCGAGGTACAGTGAAAAGCTGTTTGTTGCGTGCTACCCAGTCAGCGGAAAGACCACACGTGATTAAAATCGAGCCATTTACAGCGCATAGAAGATCATAGTTAAAGTATGAAATGTTGCTGTCGGAATAGAGATTTAAGAGTGTGGGGCGTCTGTAACGTGAGTTTGTAGATCTGCTTCTGTGGTCAGCAGGCAAATAGTCGCCTGTGTTGGCGGCCGTCGGTCTCAGTTCGGAGTCCCAGTTGATGGAGGCACACGGAACTGCAAATGCTGGAATTGTGAACAAAACGCAAAGTACTGGAGAAACTCGGCAGATGGGGCAGCTTCTGAATTTAATGGGTGGCTGTGGGTCTGAAGAAGGGTCCCGACCCAAGACGTCACCTCTCCATTCCCTCCACAGATGCTTCCTGACCCAGTGTTCTTCCAACACAGAGATCCACCGGCACTCTGTGTTCTGCTGTGGTTGATGCCTGGTTGTCCCTGCACTTTTACCCTTCCTGTTTGAGCGTAGCTGTAATGATATAACTTAAGAACTTGCCGAGCCTTGCAAGTGTCAAGCACATGGGTGGATGTGCAAACACATGTGGGGCAGATTGGGTCGGGGTGTCCAATTTCCTCTCTTGCAGAACAACAGTGAGCTAGGTGGGCTCATAATAATTCACTCGTTTTTGTGGTCATCGTTACTGATGACCTCCTGCCCCTCACCCAGCGCCATTTTCCTGACCAGACTATAAATCAGGGTGGTGTAGATGGCCACAATGAAGGAAAATAAGTGGGAGAACGGGAGTGCTGTGAAACTAGGCCAAAATGTCTAAATGTTTCTTAAACGTTGCGATAGTACCTGCCTCAACTATCTCCTCCGGCAGCTCATCCCTTATACCCGCCACACCTTTAATGTGTAAAAAAAAAAGTTACCCCTCAGGTTCCTATTAAATCTTTTGCCCCTAACAAATCCGTGTCCTCTGGTTCTTCGATTCTCTTACTCTGGTCAAGAGACTCTGCATGTACCCGATCTATTCCTCTCACAGTTTTGTGCACTTCTATAAGATCACCCCTCATCCTCCTGCGCTCAAAGGATTTAATTGCCACGTACAAATGCACATGTGAAAGGATTCTGTCCCTAGCTTCCACAGAAATAACTTTTGATAAACAAATAAATTACATTTTAAATGTTGGTGGCTTGAACAAAGTGCGTTCTGTAAAGATTATTTTTTTAAATTGTGCTACGACACTGCTAGGTTTTGATGAAATAATGATGAATTAATTTTGAAGTGGTTTCCTCATAATGCATAAACGTTAGACAATTTGTGAATCTGTCCTGATGACTGATGACTTTCTCATTCCCACTGCATGAGTAATAACTAAAAGTAGATTAACTCATCAAACAGAATGAGTAAGGACAAGCTTTATGCCATTCCAAGGGAAAGAGTGTAAGAAACATAAGGACACATAATGCTGGAGCAACTCAGCAGGTCAGGCAGCATCTCTGGAGAACATGGATAGGTAATGTCGAAGATGATGCTGCCTGACGTGCTGAGGTACTCCAGCACTGTGTTCTTTTGTGTATTATCCAGCATCTGCAGTTCTTTGTTTTTACAAAGAGTGTAAGGTGGTAGTTTGAAGCTGTGAGGCTGGATGCAAAAAAGGCAATATGCTGATATCGGGAAGTATAGTGTATTTATTATTGTCCCGTCTTTTCATCTTTGCACATACTGCAGAAGCTAGGGAGAATTCCACACGGAAAACAGGAATACGTGTGGTAGCAGGTAGCTCTTGTACTTCTGGGTGGCACCAAAATGTAATTGAGATACTGGGCAGGTCAGGCATTGCCCGAACCAGGAGACGCCAAGTTGTGCAGTGGCACCACCCAGTTCTACACTGTAGTGACTTGCATATAGCAGGCCAAAGCAAGGCACTTCATTCGTAAGTGCGTGTAAAATCTTCACACGGCACATTTTCTTTTAATTATAATGCCAGTGAGGAGGAATAAGAAGCTGAGAAGGCTTTGTGTTGGATTGCCTGAATTATTTAAAGGGCCTTGCAGGGAACTGACAGATTCCATCAGATCACAGGGAGTGGCCGGCCAGCCAGCCCTCCAGGCTGCTTCTGCATACATCAACTCCACAGCTGCAGCAACAAGCCCACCTTCGCCAACATCGCCAAGCCCCGTGGATTAAAAATCCTGACAACCTCAGTCTTGTATGTACACTACAACTGAGGGTCTACAGTTTCCCCGATGAGACGGAGAACAGGAAAGTAATCAGGAAACTCGTGCCATGCTTTGAGAACACCAACCTAACTGTTTAAAAAAAATAAACACACAATGTGCTGGAGTAAATCAGCAGGTCAGGCAGCATCTCTGGAGAATATGCATGGGTGGCGTTTCAGTTGGGACCCTTCTTTTATCTGAAGAAGGGTCCCGATCTGAAACGTCACCTATCCAAATTCTCCAGAGATGCCGCCTGACCTGTTGAGTTACCCCAGCAATTTGTGTTGATTTTCTTTTTACAACATCTGCAGCTCCTTGTGTCTCCGTTTGGTATTTTGTTGTCCATGTTACTACATTTATGTAGTGCTTTGTTCGGAAGGATATTGCGTCCAGTTTCTCGACTTTAGTTTAGAGATACAGTGCGGAAACAGGCCCTTCGGCCCACCGAGTCCGCGCTGACCAGGAATCCTCACGCACTAAATATACATACTAGGGACAATTTACAATAATACCAGGCCAGTTAACTTACAAACCTGCACTTCCCCCTCGGAGTGTGGGAGGAAACTGGGGATCCCAGAGAAAACCCACGCAGGTCACGAGGAGAACGTACCAACTCCATCCAGACAGCACCCAGAGTCAGGATTGAACCCGGGTCTCTGGCGCTGTAAGGCAGCAACTCTCCTGCTACGCCACTGTGCCGCTGTTGATACTGCTGTTTATTCCTCTCCTTAGCATGTCAGGCAGCCTAAGTGGCTGGCTGTCCATGTAAAATGTGAGTTTAATATTGGTCGGAAATTATAAAGTAAAGAGCTGGCAATACAGTTGATGTGTACATTATTGACTCTGAGTCAGACTCTACATTGTAATTCATGTAGCTCTGCAGAGGGGAGGGAAGGATATTTCATGTCGCCTCTATCTGCAGATGGTTCATGGAAAAGCAAACACATCTAGGCTAACTTGCATCTGCCTGCTGCATGGGGCAGTTCCAAGCATCTCATGAGTGTGGAGGAAACTCACTGGCAATCAAGTTGCAACTCTCAGCCACCTCCTGTGCGATGACTCCTGCAAATACCATGCCAAGAACACATTGGAATTTTAACCCTTGGCCCATGAATTCTTATCCAGGCCTGTTGTTTGTGACGAGATTATTCTTCTATCACCCTGCTCATGGAATGTGAGTTTGGGCAGAGTTCCCAGCTCAATTCTGAGCGTGTCCAACCCATATTGGGCAATTCTTAATTGTCATCTCATTCAAGACAGAATTTAAACAAGTTATTTAGGAAATGGAGAAATCCATGCTGGAAATGAAATTCCTCGTATGTTGCAAAACATACTTGGCTAATAAAGTATGATTGTGATTGTAGAAAGTGGTGCTCTCATGGAATTGTGCTCAGTACGATGTCAGTTATTGTGAGCAGTTTTGGGCCCCATATCTAAGGAGGGATGAGAGCTGGTGTTGGAGAGGCTCCAGAGGAGGTTTACGTGTATGATCCCAAGGA
This sequence comes from Rhinoraja longicauda, assembly GCF_053455715.1. NCBI lineage: Eukaryota > Metazoa > Chordata > Chondrichthyes > Rajiformes > Arhynchobatidae > Rhinoraja > Rhinoraja longicauda. Next base: position 13,545,068 of record NC_135972.1, on the reverse strand, counting down.
TGATTGGCTTACGATATGATGAGCATTTGAAGGCTCTGGGCCTGTACGCACTGTACATACAAGAATAAGGGGGGAACCTCATTGAAACTTACCAAATAGTGAAAGGCCTGGATAGAGTGGATGTGGAAAGGATGTTTCCACTAGTAGGAGAGTCTGGGACCAGAGGGCACAGCCTCGGAATGAAAGAGCGTTCCTTTAGAAAGGAGATAGCGAAGAATTTCTTTAGTCAGAGGGTGGTAAATCTGTGGAATTCATTGCCACAGACAGCTGTGGAGGCCAGGTCAATGGGGTTTTTTTAAGCGGAGATTATTAGGTTCGGGAGAATGGGGTTGAGAGAGAAAGTTAGATCAGCCATGATTGAATGGCGTGGTAGACTGGATGGGCTGAATGGCCTAATTCTGCTTCTATGACTTATGAACTTTTGTCTTTGAATAAGGTACCAATTCATCCTCCATGGTTATGAACTAAATAGATTTAAGTCTCACAATAAGATAATAAATTCCAATTTTCCATCGGAGAAGTAGTTTCCCACTTTTCATCCACCAAATAAGTTGATGGAAGTTACTTTATAACATTGGGAATGAGGTTTTCAACTGGGAACATATTTACATACTTTAAATCAGATAAAAATCATTGCTTTATTCGACAAGGGAACTTGCACTGGCTAACAATTCCCGCACACTAACACTATCCTACACACACTAGGGACATTTTACAAGTTTACCAAGCCAATTAAACTGCAAACCTGGACGTCTTTGGAGTGTGGGAAGAATCAGGGGACAAACTATCCATACAGACAGCGCCCGTAGTCAGGATCGAACCCGGGGCTCTAGCGCTGTAAGGCAGCGACTCTATCACTGCGCCACCGTGACTTGCCAGATCTGGGAATGTAATCTGCTGAAAGGGTGAAGAGATTGGAAATAACTATTCATCTTCGCAGTGCTGTTATCTTTGAACATGAAATTTGCACCCACCTTCCCAAAATAGTGCTATCACAAGTTTTTAGATTCCAAGCCTAAGGAGAGAAATTAATCTCACTAGTGGTGTCATGAGAGCTAACAGCAGGCTTCAACAGAAGTAAAAGACAACATCATATCGCATCCGTTGAAGCTCTTTGCCTGGTGGGTAACGTGGCAGCCAAGTTGAACAAATATCTAGTGACATTGAAACCACCCTCCTTGACCGATCTTTCCATGAAATCCTGATGAGATCCGAACAAGTTCTTTCAATCACAGTTCCGAGGGAGTCTTTAGCTTGTGAGGATTATCTGACTGTACAATGTTAGTCGGGTGTGATGACTTTCTGCACCCTGAGAGGAATAGATCAGGTTGACGGACAGGCTTCCTATGTCCCACCCCCCTGAAGCCTCCTTTGTCCCGCCCCCCTGACATCAGTCTGAGGAAGGGTCTCGACCCGAAACGTCACCCATTCCTTCTCTCCTGAGATGCTGCACGACCTGCTGAGTTACTCCAGCATTTTGTGAAATAAATACCTTTGAGGTTGACGCACAGAGTTACTTGCACGGACTAGGGGAATCGAGAACCAGAGGACAAAGTGAGGGAGGAAAGAATTAGCAGGAACCCGAGGGGTAATCTGCCTGAGGTCATTTGTGGCCGACCCAGTTTGGTCCCGGTCTTTTCTCACCTCCAACTCTTCACCCACCCCCCCCACTTTCAATCCGAAGAAGGGTCCCGACCTGAAACATCACCCATATCATATCATATCATATATATACAGCCGGAAACAGGCCTTTTCGGCCCACCAAGTCCGTGCCGCCCAGCGATCCCCGTACATTAACACTATCCTACACCCACTAGGGACAATTTTTACATTTACCCAGCCAATTAACCTACATACCTGTACGTCTTTGGAGTGTGGGAGGAAACCGAAGATCTCGGAGAAAACCCACGCAGGTCACGGGGAGAACGTACAAACTCCTTACAGTGCAGCACCCGTAGTCAGGATCGAACCTGAGTCTCCGGCGCTGCATTCGCTGTAAAGCAGCAACTCTACCGCTGCGCTACCGTGCCGCCCGTAATCCTTTTTCCCCAGAGATGCAGCCTGACCCGCTAAGTTACTCCAGCACTTTGTGTCTTCTACCTTTAAGACACTGCAATGTTTCCTGAACAAAAAAGTCCGGTTCATGTTTTTAGCGGGGTGTGCTGTTGGCCAGCTTGCTTGTGAATGATGAGGTTCACGTTATACAGGAGGGGCTGTAATGGTGGAAGGTTCAGGTGTTAGTGTACTAAGACTGGCCAAAGTGTTACATATTTACCAATCTGCTAAATAATTCTTTGTCTTGGATAAAATAGAATTTGAACTGCTAAACTACAATGTTATCCAAGGACATCTGATCAATAAAATAACATATGTACAATAGGGCAGCACAATGGCGCAGCAGTAGAGTTTCTGCCTTACAGTAAGAGACGCGGGTTTGATCCTACTACGGGTGCTGTCTGTAGGGAGTTTGTACGTTCTCCCCGTGATCACCGAGATCTTTGGTTTCCTCCCACACTCCAAAGATGCACAGGTTTACAGGTTAATTGTCTTAGTATAAAAATGTAGAAATTGTCCCTAGTGGAGGATAGTGTTAATGTGCGGGAATCGCTGGTCGGTGCGGACTCGGTGGGCTGAAGGGCCTGTTTCTATGCTGTGTCTCTAAAATAAAAATAAAACTAAACAATCCTCACATTGTTTGTGAGGAGTGATTGGACTCTTTCTATTGATAAATACTTGTTGTGATTCATGTTAGCATTGATTTACCAGCGGAGTTGTAATTGGTAAGCATAAAATGTCAATTACCATGTGTTTTATACAGTCTTACTGGAGCATTAGAGGACATGAGGAATTGTTTTATGTCATTGTCTAGTGTCCTGGGCCCTCAAGCAATATTCACTGTAAACAGGTTGGTTGGGAAGCCATGGAAACAAAATGGCTGCTTTGTTTGACCCTGCGTAGCAACGGTTTGTTGGTCTGCCTCGAGAAATTAGGAATTTTTCTGACAAAGTGCTACATAAACAAGAAACAAAGTGCTGGAGTAACTTAGTGGTGTCAGGCAGGAGAATGGGGTTAAGAGGGAAAGATAGAAAACCCATGATTGAATGGTGGAGTAGACTTGATGGGCTGAATGGCCTAATTCTGCTCCTATCGCTTATGAAGCAGCAGGTTTGGAGCATGGATGGGTGATGTTTCGGGTTGGGACCCTTCTTCAGACTCATGGGTCATTAATTTGAGTTTCAATGGGAAGGTGAGCTCAATTGACTGCTTATATATCAGGGTGAAAGGCTTGTCAAATTTGTGCTCTGCGAGAGAGAGAAAAATCATCTTGGGTTCTACATTATTAGATTTATAATATCATGAGTTGTCATTGAACAAGGCTGTGTTGCATTTGTGGCACAGTTACATAATTTACTAAACTGGGTAATTTGAGGAAAAACACTTTGTGTGTGTGTGTGGACCTGTATCTCAGCAACAATTTAGTTTAGTGGAGACTCAGGGAACTGCAGATGCTGGTTTAGAAGAAAAGACACAGTGCTGGAGTAACTCATCAGGTCAGGCAGCATCTCTGGAGAACATGGATAGTTGACGTTTGAGGCGGGACTCTACTTCAGACAATTTAATTTCGTTTATCATTGTCACACGGAACGTAGCACAGGCCCTTTGACCCGCAATGTTTGTGCCGAACATGGTGCCTAGCTGAGCTGATCTCATCTGCCTGGATGTGATCCATATCCCTCTAGTCCCTGCACTTTCATGTGCCTATCTAAAAGCCTCTTAACCATTATTATTTTATCTGCCTCCACCACCACCCCAGGCAATGCATTCCAGGTCCCCACCACCCTCTGTGTTAAAAACAAACTTGCCCTGCATATCCCCATTAAACCTTCCCTCTCTCACCTTGTAGTTATGCCCTCTGGTGTTGGATATCTCCACCCTGGGAAAAGCATGTACAGTGTACATGGATACAGTGAAGAGCTTGATCTGCATACTATCCTGTCAAATCACACTATACATGAGTGCAGTGGATGTTCCTCTGGTACAGCAGGCAGTAAGTCACCATGTTCTAGCACCACCGTGCAATTTCCAAGTGTTTGAAAAATCTGATCTTGGTCTCAGGAGATATCAGTTTCAACTTAGTTTATTGTCCTGTGTACTGAGGTACAGTGAAAAGCTTCTGTTGCGTGCTATCCAGTCAGCGGAAAGACAATACATGATTACATTTAGCCATTTACAGTGTACATGATAAGGGGATAACGTTGCAAGGTAGCCAGCGAAGTCCGATCAAGGATAGTCCGAGGGTCATCAAAGAGGTGATCAGTCTACCCAATACAATTTCTCGCCAAATGCAAATTTCTTTCAGTTTCTCTCTCTCCCTAGATCCTTTGTCCTTTAGTACATCTGGGAGGTTGTTTTTGTCTTCCTTAGTGAAGATAGAACCAAAGTACCTGTTCAACTCTTCTGCTATTTCCTTGTTCCCCATAATAATTTCACCTGTTTCTGCCTTCAAGGGACCCACATTTGTCTTTACTAATCTTTTTCTCTTAAAGAAGCTTTTACTATCCTTCTTTATATTCTTGGCCAGCTTACCCTTGTACTTCATCTTTTCAGCCCGTATTGCCCTTTTTGTTACCTTATGTTGTCCTTTGAAAGTTTCCTAATCCTCTGGCTTCCCACTAATCTTTGCTATGTTATACACCTTTTCTTTTAGTTTTATTTGATCCCTAACTTCCCTTGTCAGCCACAGTTAGCTCTTACACCCCTTAGAATCTTTCTTCCTCTTTGAAATGAAATTATCCTCCATTTGCTTCAGTATGCTCAGAAATTCCTGCCATTGCTATTGAGGGCGTGCAGCGTAGGTTTACTAGGTTAATTCCTGGAATGGCGGGACTATCATATGTTGAAAGACTGGAGCGACTCGGCTTGTATACACTGGAATTTAGAAGGACGAGAGGAGATCTTATCGAAACCTATAAGATTATTAAGGGGTTGGACACGTTAGAGGCAGGAAACATGTTCCCAATGTTGGGGGAGTCCAGAACAAGGGGCCACAGTTTAAGAATAAGGGGTAGGCCATTTAGAACTGAGATGAGGAAAAACCTTTTCAGTCAGAGAGTTGTTAATCTGTGGAATTCTCTGCCTCAGAAGGCAGTGGAGGCCAATTCTCTGAATGCATTCAAGAGAGAGCTGGATAGAGATCTTAAGGATAGCGGAGTCAGGGGGTATGGGGAGAAGGCAGGAACAGGGTACTGATTGAGAATGATCAGCCATGATCACATTGAATGGCGGTGCTGGCTCGAAGGGCCGAATGGCCTCCTCCTGCACCTATTGTCTATTGCAGTTCCACTGTCATTCCTGCTAGGATCCCTTTCCAGCCGACCTTGGCCAGCTCCTCTCTCATGCCCTCATGGGCAGATAGTAGTTCAGCACTGCACTCTGGAATACAATTTTTCAGATTCTCAATTTTTAAGGCTTGGTGGCCTGGTGGCACTGGATCGAGGAAATAGGCCTGGACCGGCCCGATGCAATGCTGCCATGTCCTTCCACCGTCACTCCTTGCAGCTGCCGCCGGCTGTGCTCCATCCACCCGCTCACCTGGCTGCTGCAGGGCCTCTCGCGGTCGCCTCCACCAACACTGCGACCCCGTGACCACGGCAACCTCACCGTCCATCTGCCTCCTCCAGCTGCCGCCCCTCAGCTTCCAGTCTACAAGGGTGGAAGGGGAGAAAATAGAGGAGCCTTCAGGAAATACAGCTTGTCATGATCCTTAGTTTAAACGCGTAGAAGAATACAGAAAATCTAATACATCATTCCAAGGACGAGGGAGGGTAAATTTGGTTAAATTTAGATCAAGCACTGCACCAGTGGTCGATCTCTGGCATGTAGCTTGAACGTGCAGGAGGCCTCCTGATTCAGTGTCCATGGCAACTGGGAGAGCAGAGGCTGGTGTGACAGTCACTTGGCAACCAAGCATGCCTCCTTGCAATGGAGCAGCGCGCAGCATGCAGCCAGCGTCACGCACGTCCAGGCGCTGGGAGGGAGAGTTGAGATTGTGAAATAATTCACGAGGCTTGGCGCTGTGGTCGCATCCGAGCACTTGGCCGCAACGCAAGCCGGCTTGAATAATTAACGACTGGTACAATCAGAGTGGAGACCGAGGCAGCTGAAAGGTCATCAGGAATAGGAGTAGAATTAGGCCATCAAGTATACTCTGACACTCAATCATGGCTGATCTATCCCTCCCTCCTAACCCCATTCTCCTGCCTTCTCCCCATAACCTCTGACACCTGTACTAATCAAATATCTATCTATCCCTGCCTTAAAAATATCCACTGACTTGGCCTCCACACCGTCCTGTGGCAAAGAATTCCACAGATTCACCACCCTCTGGTTTTGCTCAGTGCTAAGCCAGGCTTTGATACCTCTCTTTGCTCCGCCCCGCTGGTGGCAGCATCAAGAATCTGAGCAGTGTCAGATACGTGGCGTACCTCAGTCACGGAGTCGTAAAGCTAAGCAGCACATTAACAGGCCCTTTGACCCAACTCTCCTTGCCAACCAAGTAGCCTAACCAAGTGAGTCGCACTTGCCAGTGTTTGGCCCGTATCCCTCCAAACTTTTCCTATCAACGTACCCTGCCCAAGTGCCCTTTAAATGTCATAATTATACAACGTCTCTGCCAACTTATTCCACATGTCTTAACATCCCCTCTGTCAAAACTTTATTGTTTAATTGGAAGAGAAATATGAAGACCATTTCCATGAACTGATAGTTCATGGATATGGTCTGATGTGCTTGGCATCCTATACACCTCTTATGATGTATGCTCTAAGGGGTGCACGTACCAAGGACCGCTAAGACTCCAACGTTTTCACTTCTCCCCCCCCCCCTCCCCGCCCCCTGATGGGCCAGTCCCCGCGTTGTATCGCTAATTAAAATTAAGGTAGTCTATTCTGACTCAGAGCCATAATGTTCCGGCAGAACAAATCGTCTCAAATTCCCGTAACTTACCCAGATGATTTGCATAATGTCAGCTTTGATTGTGTTGCTGTGTTGCTACCAAAGTGCTAAATAAGGCCGATGACTATTTTGCAAGACAGGCACCAACTCTACCGCTTCGCCACTGTGCTGTCCGTTGGGAGAATGTTTTCATCTTTGTATCGACTTGTTTGATTCCATCTTGTGTCCCGTTCACGCTGCGAATAAACAGGTGCCATCTCCTTTCAGATTACCAGCGGCTGATGACGGTGGCCGAGGGGATTACGGCTCTTCTCTTCCCCTTCCAGTGGCAACATGTCTACGTTCCCATCCTCCCGGCCTCCCTCCTGCACTTTCTCGACGCTCCAGTTCCCTACCTGATGGGCTTGCAGTCCAAGGAACCCAACGACCGGTCCAAGTTGGAGCTTGCACAGGAGGTAAGAATCGGAGCGTAGCTCCACGCACAGTTGGGCGAGTGAGGCACTTGCCGCACTCATCCAAACTCCATAGGAAGAGTGGCCAGCACGGGCTGGAGACATTGTGGAGTTGGGCTGACTGGGAAAGCTGCAATGAAAAGAAAATAGAACTAATGCTCTGGAGAACTATGGACTATACGACCAGATACACTCAGCTCCAGTCTCTTACTGCCCTCCACCAGTTTGTAATGCTAAGCTAATCTTTATAATATCATGCAATAGAAGTGGGTGTAGGCCATTTGGCCCCTTTGTCATTCAATAAGAACATGGCTGATCATTTACCTCAGTGCTATTTCTCTGCTTTAAATCTCATTCTCTTCATATTCAAAAATCTATCCATCTCTCTGTAACTGAGTCAACAGCCCTCCTGGGTCAAGAATTCCAAAGATTCATCACCATCTGGGTGAAGAAACGTCTCATCTTCTCTGTCACATATGACTGGCTTCCTATTTTAAGATGGTGATACTTGGACCCAGATACTGGAGCCAAGGAATTACCAACTGCATCTACCCTGCCATGTCCCTTTTGTATCTTGTACGTGTCTTCTAAACTTTGGAGAGTTTAGGCCCAGTCTGATTATCTCTCTCTCTGTACAGAACAATCTCCCAACCTCCATCGCAAGAAAAAATCCAGAAGAGCCTTGGCTCCATTCCTTCAGTTACATGTTTATATTCTTCCTCAGATAGGGAGATTGGTCCGGAACATAATATTCCATGTGCACTCTCATCCCGATGGACAATTGGGACAAGACAACTTTACTCTCATACTCTTGCAAGTGGGGAACTTCAACATTTACCTTCCCAATTGGTTCTTATTCCTGCACATTAACTTTCAGTGGTTTGGGCACTTGGAGACCCAAGATCCTCAATACCAACATCTTTCAATCTTTCACCATTTAAACAAAGCACAGCACTTTCTTTGATCCTTTTCTACCAAAAAATGTTTGACCTCATTTTTCTTCTCATTATGTCCCATCTACCATATCCTTGCCCATTCTTTTAATGCTGCATTTAGCTCTCTGAAGCCTCTGCTTCCACCCCGCAGCCCACTTTGACAGGCAAAATGTGTAGGAAGGAACTGCAGATGCTGGTTCACACCGAAGGTAGACGCAAAATGCTGGAGTAACTCAGCGGGACAGGCAGCATCTCTGGATAGCAGGAATGGGTGACGTTTCGGGTTGAGATCCTTCTTCAGACTGTTAGTTAGGGGAGAGGGAGACACAGAGATATGGAAGGGTCAGGTGTGAAAACGAGACATCAAAGGGGGATGAGGATCAAGGAAGATGTTGAATAGATCGTTGTTAGCTCGGGGAAGGTGACAACGAAGCATACAAAGGTAAAATTTAATCAGGAGGACAGTCAGACTGGTCAGAAAACTAGGATGGAGGAGGGATGGAGAGAGAGGGAAAGCAAAGTTAGAGAAGTCAATATTCCACTGGGTTGTAAGCTGCCCAAGCGAAATGACAACGTTGTATCATTAGCAGATTTGTATATTCACTCCCAAGCACATCAGTGTCTCCTCACGCACAATTGATCTGTGCGCAGTATACTGATGGACTGTAAATTTGTGTACAATGGAGATTTGTTGGCAGCCATTTTAAGGGTTTCCTGTACAGTGTAAGAACCTGAGTAAAGAAAGATTGCCACTTTCACCTTTACAATTATAATTGGGACAGGTGAACACCCCCTCACATGTACACGGAAGAGAAGCATTCATGATCTCCGCACTTCATCCTCATCAAAGTGGGTACTCTTTTAACACAAAGGTTAGTGGAAACTGTGTCATTCACTCTGTAAGATGCTGAAGGAGAGTTGGTCACGTAGACCTATAGAGCTAATAAAACAAAGAAATACTGGAAATGCTCAACAGGCACTTGAGAAAAAACGTACCTGGAGAAAAGCGGTTTTCTCTGCCGAGGCAGATAGATTCTGGAAGCTTCCACGCTGACAAGTGCCAATGTAGGATGAACAATCGGTCACATAGTACAGTTCTTAAAGCGGTACTAGCCAACGTTGCTTATGCTGCAGGACCTAAAACTTGCAATCCTCGCCATTCAAACAAACTGATAAGAAAACCCAATTGAAAATGTCCAGACTGGGATTGATGGATCTCGGTTAAAGTGGGAATGTCAAGGGACGTTGATCAAAGGCAGTAATTGGAATTGGGTCCTGATCAACAGTGAACTAATTAATGAGGTGGAAATTGGTTAAAAACCCTACAGTTGTTCCCATTTTTGAGTGGATGATTTCCTCAAAACCCATTTTAGCGATGTACGTTTGTTACCCTGACAACTGCACAACTTGCCTGATGAAGAGACTTGATCTACAGGTTGACGATGCACACTGAGTCTTGTACTTGATGTCACTGCTCCATTGGAGCCATCACCTGGTTCTCCAGCCACAATGGTCTGCTGGTGGGTAACGTGTTCATTACACCTGGACTGCAATGCAAAAACAGCACCAGTACCTGCTAAATCAATGGCTTAAATCGAGTCAGGATTAACTGCTTCATGCCACTTGTTAAAATTCTCAGTTCCTTGATAACTGTTTAGCATTTCGTTGACGGACTATTTTGGGGGCTGATGTGTGAAGTATTTTAAGTAGCATTGATTGCCTTGAAGTCTTAACCTTTTAATGCAGTGGGGTTACAAAATGCAGTGTTTCTGATGTAGAGTAATGCGCGAAAAACTGAGAATCCGAAAATCTGCATTAGCCTTATTTTATGATAATTATCATGTGATATTTATCATGTGATGTTTGCAGTTCTCCCTCCCAACTCACCTGGGCCCCAGTTCCCACACTCCCACCTGTAAGAATTTCATTGTTCTGTTTCGGGACATATGACAATGAAATTCAATTGATTCTTGACTTGACTCATGGTCTCTTTGAACTTTGAAAGAGTTTCTCTGGAAACGTTAAGACAACGTAGTGCGACATGTAAAAAATGTTAATTCAAGGTGTGTTGGGATATTAACGGGAGTAACATGCAATAATCTGGATAATCTGATCGTCCCCTGCCACAATGACCCAAATTTGATGGATTTTCAGAGTTCTAATGTAAGATGTTATGCTGAGGTCTTGCATAGCACCGTGTCAAAGATCCCGTGATGCTGGAGTTTTTTCCGAGGTATCTTAGCCAACATTCCTCCTTCAACACCACCAAATACCAATGATTTTTGCCTCTAGTGTTTGCTGGGTGCAAGGTGGTAGTCGTGCTTTTCCTATAACGACTGCTGCCAAAAAAAAAAATCATTGGCGGAGGACCAACCTGGGACATCATGAGGATGTGGTATGGGAGTCATGTAACGCAAATTCACTTTTTCTTACTGCGAAATGTTCTTTGCAGCAAAGTGTCAGCTTCAGTTACAAGTAATTTAACCGCGAATCCCTCGTGTACGTCACATTTTGAAGAGTGAGCTCTTAACTCTTCATATCCTGATGGAAGATATCAACCGTGGGTCGTGTGACATGTGCTCTTGTACGCTACAGTGTGCAGTGAATGTGGATCTTGAGCATGGATTGAAAGAACAATACAAAGCAGAACATTGGGGTGCTTGGTACTGTGGCTGTGCATAGAGGGAAAATAAAATGGTTAATGACTAACGAGTTGAGCATTTATTGTGATGGGGTTTTAGCACAGAAAGAGTAGCAATCTGGCAGTGGTTAGCAAGTATTGTGCAGGAGCTTTAGGCTAGTTGACAAGGAAACGAGGGCTAAAGTTTAAACAAATATGCCCTTTGAATCTTTCAAGCCCATTTTCACGTCGAGAATTGCTTTCTGCTCATTTTACAGCACGATGTGAATGGGTTCATGTTCCAAAAGGTCTTTCTATTACGAGCACTTGGTATGCATTCACAAAGCTGAAAACTAGTGACAGCTTTATAAAGGAGTTTGTCAGTGATCGGATGAAGTCAGTAGGTTCTTCAAATATCGTGCATTGTTAAAAGTCAAGTCTTTCACTCTGGTAGCCAAACAGCGATCCCCGCGGTAAATAATATGGTTGATGGTAAATTATATCTGCATTTCATTTCCCTGGCTCTGAAACATCCCTGGAGACCCTCTGAACCTATAGTCTATTAACACGGCAATTGCTAAAGGGTGAAGCACTAGTTGAGTGCTTTAAATAGGTTAAATATTTGACTGGGTGGAGAAAGTTTTCTTTGAAAGGTGAGTTGGAACAAGGAGACAATCTTAAAATGAGAAGCAAGCCTCTCAGGGGGGTGCTGTAAAAAGTAGTTGACCATTCAGAACTCAGTGCCTCAATGATGTGGAGGCAAAATCCCTAATATGGAATGTCTGAACACAGCTGATTAACTTTTGTGAGACAAATGGGTAAGAGCTATGGAAGCAGGGTGTGTGTAGGTGGCATGCAGCCTGCATTGTATGCAAACTGAAAGAGACTTGCATTTAGTGAATGCTAAGTACTACCCTGCAAATAGACACCCACACCATGTTCCGATACAGCACAGAACGCCACGGCAGAGAAAAATCAATGACACACATTGTATGTTCTTAATGGCACACTGTTCAATTTAAACGTGCTTGTGTTCAACCTGCTGCCTGCTGCGAATATACAACCTCTCGATCCCTGGAAAGAGGGACTGTGTTGGTTTGAGATTCTAATCTGAAGATTAATGCACTTTATTCTCGATTAACCTTTGGTAGTTTAGCTAATGCATGCTAATTGACATTGGGTACATAGACTACAGACACTTCTCAAATAATCATTGACCCATACAGCATGGAAACAAGTCCTTTGGCCCAATGTAATCAATATGTCCCAGATAGTACCTGCTTCAACTACCTCCTTCAAGCAGCTCGTTCCGTACACCCACCACCCTTTGTGTGAAAAAGTCACTCCACAGGTTCCTATTAAATCTTTCCCCCGTCCCTTCCCCTCCTCACCGTAAACCTGTCTATGTCTTCTGGTTCTCGATTCCTCTACTCTGGGCGAGAGACTCTGTGCGTCTAACCGCGTCACTAAACGCTGCAGGAGTCACGAGCAAATGAGGACAACTCGGAGGCTTATCTCTGGCAGTTCCATTTACTGTCTCCAAGGTTCATATTCAGTATAATATTTCATCTAATGTATAAAAAAGCAGATTTAAAAACTAATCTGTGGCTTGGCTGTTCATTCGCGGATCGGCTACAAAAATGTAACATTTAATGATGTTCTGAGGGACCCTCAGTGATTTCTGGTCCACAAAATTTCTTAAGACAAGCAAATAAATGTACTGGCATCACATACAGCGGTACAGATCAGAGAATCGTGTGACAGAGTTATCCCTGTAATAGACACACTATGGGCTCACTGTGACTTCAGGCATGTGCATTAAAGCTTCTGGATTGAGCTAAGGCGGTTTCACTGCAGTGTGTTTTCACTGATCCTATTCACGCTTGATTTCCAGCATTGCATGTAGCTGTAAACTCAATATATTGAAGAAATCCTTGTTGCCAGCACACAGTTCGACACAGTGAGGAGCACAGGAGTGAACACTGATGTATGTCACAGGTTAAATCAGCAACTGTTTTATCAATAATGTAACTGGATGATATAGAGCAGTGAAATAGTAAATTATTGACAAGGGGGAAGTGCTGTCATGGGACAATGCTGGGCAATTAATCTCCCATTCAGCTCCGACATTCCCCTTGCTGACCAGGTGCCAGGTATCCTCTGGGCTCTCAGTTGAATGTCCTTTAAAAGTGAAAACAGGAATCACGTACTGGCAGCTTCGGTAACCAAAGACAGCCTGACCTTGAGCTCACTTGTAATCTGCAGGGAAGCACTTCCAGCAGAAAGCTCCAGGCTCAATCAGAGCTGGGATTCCTGCCGGGCTGTTTCTTCCCAAACAACTGCAACATTCCTACCTCTGTCCAGGGATCGCTCAGCACAGCGTAGACTGGACACTGGTTCAGTTCAGTTCATTGTCACGTGTACCAAGGTTACGTGCTAACCCAGCGAAACGACAATACATGATGACAATCGAGTCATCCACAGTGTACAGATACATGATATGGGAATAACGTTTAGTGCACGATGAAGCCAGTAAAGTCCGATCAAAGATAATCGGGTACCGGCTGCTCTCGGTTTGTGGGGCTCAGTTCCTTAATGGACAGAGTTTGGGGGAAGGAAAGATGTGCGGACAGAGTTTAGTCTATCACCACAATCTCTATTGATCTGTAAGAGAAAAAAAAAAGCAGCAAGACTTGGCTGTCGGAAGAGGTAGTTGAGGCAGGGACAATGGCCTGCGATTATACCAAAAGCAAAATTGTAACATTGGAGCAAGACGAGGGATCTGCACTGGTTTGGTGCTAGATCCCAAGGCTCTGATATTTAGTTTAGTTTAGTTTAGAGATACAGTTTGGAAACAGGATACAGGCCCTTCAGCCCACCGAGTCCACACTGACCAGCGATTCCCGCACACGCACACTAGGGACAATTTACATTAAAAGCAAGCCAATTAACCTACAAACCTGTACGTCTTTGGAGTGTGGGAAGAAACCCACATGGTCATGGGAAGAACGTACGAACTCCGTACAGACAACACCCGTAGTCAGGATGGAACCTGGGACTCTGGCGCTGTAAACACTGTAAGGAGGCAACTCTAACACTGCGCCAACGTGCTGCCCACCTGCGTCACCGTGCCTGTGGATGGTTGAACATGCACACTAAGGTCTTTCTTCTGATCGTGTGGATATTGGATGAGCACATTTTGATGGAGAGCAGAATGGGGCCTGATGAGGTCTGGTGATTAGGTTGGGAGGGGAGCTAAATGGTGAAAAGATTTTTGTGGTGTGGAGAAATAACATTATGGAGGTGGGATGGCCGATGTCATTAGTTTTTCTTGGCATCATGTTTGGCACTGCCCTTGTGGACTAATGGCATGTTCCTGCGCTGTGTTCTATAGCTCTGGTGACATTCTGCTTCAGAGCTACATGCAGGTGAGCTTTGTGCCTGATAGCAAATAATGCATTTTCCAATCGCTTAGTACCAACAAAATAAACACTCTAGAGTGGAAATGCAACATCTTATAAGCATTAATAAGGTCCCTTTCACAAACGTGGGACATCCCAATTCACTTCGTAACCAATTTTAAGAATTTGAATATAGGAAATTGTAACCTATTTGCACATAGCAAGTTCCCACGAACAAGAAGAGAGAAATGGATCAGATCATTTGTGCTAGTATTTTATTGATACATGTTGGTTAAGTTCGTTGAATCAGTCAATGTATTTTGCAAAAACATCTGCCCCGTTCTGCTTGAAGCATGAGCTCTCAGGATGTCAACTTTGAACGAGGGGTAACTTTTTCACACAAAGGGTGGTGGGTGTATGGAACGAGCTGCCGGTAGAGGTAGTTGACGCAGGGACTATTGCAACGTTTAAGACAGGTACATGAATAGGATAGGTCTAGAAGGCGATGGGCCAAATGCAGGCAGGTGGGACTGATGTAGATGGGACATGTTGGTTGGTGTGGGCAAGTTGGGCCAAAGGGCTTTTTTCTACGCTGTATCTCTTTATGCCTCTAATACACAGCACCAACTTTTAACCAGATTAGCAGCAAGGGATATTTCACGTCCATAAGATACACATACCCATAGATCAATAAGATTCTTGGATGTTGTGGGAGTCAAGGGATATAAAGCTGGTACAGGAAATCAGCATTGGGTTATAGATCAGTCATGGCCTTATTGAAAGGTGGAACAGACAAGAGAAGTTGAATGATCTGCTGCAGCATCTATTACTTGTCACAATGTATTGGGAGTTTAAATTAAATATCACATTGCAAATGTTTAGCTAGTATTAAACACCTTTAAGGGCAGCATAGTGGCACAGTGGTGCAGCAGTAGACTTGCTGCCTTACAGCACCAGAGGCCCAGGTTTGATACTGACTATGGGTGCCATCAGTACGGAGTTTGTACGTTCTCCTCGGGACCTGCGTGGGTTTTTTCCCGTGTGCTCCAGTTTCCTCGCACATTCCAAAGACGTACAGGTTTGTAGGTTAATTGGCTCTTGTATATTGTAAATTGTCCCCAGTGTGATTGCTGGCTGGCACGGGCCCGGTAGGCCGAAGGGCCTGTTTCCACGCTGTACCTCTTCAAAAAAACTATAAATGCAAACACACAAATTAGGAGCGAGATGAGACTACTCAGCCCCTCAAGCCTGCGCTGCCATTTAATAGATCACAGCTGCCCAGTTCAAAAGAAAATTTTCATTTAAACGTGACATGTATTCTAAAAAAATAATGAAGCCAGATTGAAGTTGAGGCCGTCACTGGACAAGTCTGTGTTCCAACGAAACAACCAGCTGACAATTGCACAATATTTTAAGATGGGCAACAAGTAATTTTTGTCTGTCACTCACGCACATGCAGGGATAAGGCTGCAATATTTATGATGAGGCTGGACTACATTTATTTCATACGTTGTTCGTTTCCCGGTCTGGGTTTATATTCAACCTTTACATTACTTCAGCTGTACATTTTCTTAGCACGATAGTGAAGTGGTTACGGAAACACAGGAAAGGATGACAGCCTTTCGAGCCTCTCGAGCCTCTCCTGCTTTTCAAATGGAGCATACTAGGGGTGTGTGAAGAAGAGATTTAGGGGGTAATGAGAGGGGAGTAAGCAGTAACTAATGACGTTTAGGGGATATTGAGTGTGGAGTAGTCCATAACTAAGAAGAATCTGCCTAAAAGACACTGGATGCTTTGAACAGCTGGTATGGATCACCTAAGGTCCACTTGGACAGAACAGCGGTTAAGCTGGCAAACCTGCTGCCTCACAGTGCACAAGCCCCGGGTTCAATCCTGACCTGGGATTCTGTCTGTGTGGCATTTGCACGTTCTCACTGTGACTGTGTGGGTTTCCTCCAGGTGCTCCGGTTTCCTCCCACATCCCAAAGACCAGCGGGTTTGTAGGTTCATTGGCATCTGTAAAATTGCCCCTAGAGGAATAACATATCACTACTGTTAGCGGGTGATCGATAGTCAGCACGGACTCTGTGGGCTGAAGGGCCTGCTTCCTTGCTGTATCTTTAACTCAGTCCAGGTCAGATCCTTGAGCTGGGGTCTAGTTCAGTATGTTGCCCTCGTACACACCGAGGGATTGTGATGATACAAGACGTTGCTTGCTGCGTTATCTCACTGAGAATGTCCAGTGGCTTCTGTGTTGGAGGCACAAGTGAATGAAGGACCTGCTACATAAATCCAAATATGCCACTGATGCGTAGAAACATGGAACTGCAGATGCTGATTTACAATCTGAAGAAGGGTCCTGACCCGTATCGTCACCTATCCATATTCTCCAGAGATGATATCCGTTCCGCTGACTTAGTCAAACACATTGGGTCTCCTTATGCTATTGATATATGCAGTCGGTACACCCTGAAATTATGCACCAAATTAGCTTGTTCTTAGCCAAGATGTTGTCTGTTGTTCTTCAGTTACAACACGAAGCAGCTTACAGTGTGTATGCTTCAGGCAAGGTTATGCTTATCCCTTCCCTGTGTTTGCGGTGGGGTTATGTGTGAGTGTGTCTTCATTCTTCACTTTGTGCTCAAGGTCGCACTTCCTAAAGTCAGAGAATTGGCTTGAAATTGAACTTGAAATGGAATCAAGCACCACAACGAGCATGGCACAGCGGTGGAGTTGCTGCTCATGTATGAGAATACATGTCCTGGCTACGGGGGCTGTCTGTACGGAGTTTGCACGTTGTCCCCGTGACCTGCGTGGGTCTTCTCCGGGATCTCTGGTTTCCTCCCACACTCCAAAACTTACAGGTTCATAGGTTAATTGACTTGGAACAATTGTAAATTGTAAATTGTCCCTAGTGTGTGCAAGATAGCGTTAGTGTGCGGGGATCGCTTGGTGGCATGGACTCGGTGGGCCGAAGGGCCTGTTTTTGTATCTCTAAACTAAGCTAATAATCTCCCAAGGGTGATTTACTCATAGAATCATAGAGTGATACAGTGTGGAAACATGCCCTTCGGCCCAACTCGCCCACACCGGCCAACAAGCTACCCTAGTCCCACTTGCCTACGCTTGGTCCATAACCCTCCAAACCTGTCCCATCCATGCACCTGTCCAACTGTTTCTTAAAAGATGGGATAGTCCCAGCCTCAACTACTCCATTCCTAGTTTTCCAACGTACCCTGCATCTATATTAATAACTAGACCAAGTGGACCCGTTGGGCCCAAACCTCTCCTGCATTGGTGCAGCACCTCTCCTCCCCCCCTCCCCTCCCCTCTCCTGTCCCCCCCTCCTTCCTCCCATCCCCACTTCCCCTCCCCTTCCCCTCCCCCCCACTCCATCTCCCTCAACCCCCCTTATCCTCCCTCCTCTTCCCTCCCTCCTCCCCTCCCTCCTTCCACCTCCCTCCTTCCCTCCCCCCTCCCTGCCTAGGAGATAGATTTAAACTTTAAAATGTGAATAACTTAAAAAATATAACACCGATTTCAACAAAACCTCTCCATTATCACCAAAGGGATGACGGTGAGTAAGGCGGGCCTAAAATTGCCGCGCTATCGTGTACCGTTTTGGCTGTAGTTCAGGAACAAACAAACAAACAAACGATGGTTTTAGTATATAGATAGCAAGGCTATGATTGATATGTATGGTCTGGTGTAAATCATGTGGAACTGATGTCTAATGACATCTCTTTTATCTTTCTTCATAAAGCAAGTCAGCATTCCCACAGATTCTGCATACAAGCTCCTTTTACATAAACATCATTGAATCGTATTTTTTAATCAATTGTTTGCATCATTAATTCAACAAAAATCTGCTGGTAGCAATTGAAGAATTAAATTAACAGAATATATATTGATTAATATCTAGAGATCCTTATCAGCTGATCCATCACATTTCACCCATGGCTCTCTCTCTCTCTCTCGCACAAATTTCCTGGCAAATTGGATTTTCTTCGAGCAAAAGATTCTTGGTTTGAAAATTTATTCATTATCATTATTTTCTCTCAGGCGCGCTGACAGGAAGATGAACCAATTGAGGTGGTGCGGCATGTTTCTTGAAAGCATCTTCAGCCCGCGTAGAGTTCAGTTGTTTTGGGTTAGAGATACAGCCCAGAAACAGGCCGTTCGGCCCACCGAGTCCGCGCCGACCGGCCATCCCCGTACTCTTACACTACCCTACAAACGAGGGACAATTTATAATTATACCAAGCCAATCAACCTACAAACCTGTACGTCTTTCGAGCGTGGGAGGAAACCGGAGCTCCCGGAGAAAACCCACGCAGTCACAGGGAGAACGAACAAACCTGTAGCACACAGAGTCAGGATCGAACCCGGATCTCTGGCACTGTAAGGCGCCAACTCTACAGCTGCACCACTGTGCCGCCCATTGATTAGATTGATTATAAGAAAATAACTGCAGATGCTGGTACAAATCGATTTATTCACAAAATGCTGGAGTAACTCAGCAGGTCAGGCAGCATCTCGGGAGAGAAGGAATGGGTGATGTTTCGGGTCGAGACCCTTCTTCAGACTTCTCCAGTCTGAAGAAGGGTCTCGACCTGAAACGTCACCCATTCCTTCTCTCCCGAGATGCTGCCTGACCTGCTGAGTTACTCCAGCATTTTGTGATTAGATTGATTAGTTGATTAGAGCAAATCGGAAAGATCTGTTTCCCTGAGCTGAGGGGGTTAGAGATCAGGGGCATGGATATACACAGTAGAACTGGCTGGAGGATGAGAGGGATGAGCACCAATGTTCTCACCCGGAGCGTGGATGGAATCTGGAGCTGAGAAATAGCAGCCGTTACCATGTTTAAATTGTGGTACTTGCTCTCTACTTGAAGAGTAACCTGCATGGTTACCAGCCTTTTACTGCAATGTACAATCAGGCTGGACAGTTCTTTCTGGTCCAGCACAGACGCAATAGGCCGAATGGCCTCCTCCTGTGTCATTAAAATATTCTGATTCGATAAAACATCTCTGATTCATTGTGTGGGAAAGAACTGCAAATGCTGGTTTAAATCGAAGGTAGACGCAAAATGCTGGAGTAACTCAGCGGGTCAGGTAGCATCTCGGGAGAGAAGGAATGCGTGGCGTTTCGGGTCGAGACCTTCAGACAGCTTTCAAGTTGTCACTGTCCACTTGTGAAGATGGACACTGCCCCACTGACACTCCCAGATTCATTTGTTTTAACATCAATTGAAACTGGTAATTTCTCAACAATAAAAATATGATCCATTTAACTTGACGTCACCCATTACCTCTCTCCAGAGATGCTGCCTTTCCCGCTGAGTTACTCCGCCATTTTGTGTCTACCTCTGATTCATTCCTTGATATAAGCTAAAAAGAGCATGCCATTAATTTTTCAGCCTCTATTTCTTTTTGAAAATCGAATTCTAAAGCCTGTCCTCCTTTTTAAGCCTGGGTCTTAAGTTTTATGGACCTTTCCAATCTTCTTTAACCAACTCTTGCCACCTTCTACGCTCCCTAATCCTAACCTCAATCCGTTCCTGATGGTTGCACTGAAAATGAACGACTGTCATCAAAATTCCACAACAGCAGGGAGGCTCACATCGGAAGTGGGAGTTTGACAAATTTTACACTCTTCTATGGACAGCGTGGACTTGGTGGGCCGAAGGGCCTGTTTCATTGCTGTATCTCTAAGCTCTGAACCAGCCAGGCTTACCTGAAAAGAAGAGTAATGTAGAATTGAGATAGTGCAGAGCTGGTGCTAAATGATCCCTACCCTTAGTGTTCTTTTTGTTGATCAACTCCAATGGAGTATAAGAAAATAACTGCAGATGCTGGTACAAATCGATTTATTCACAAAATGCTGGAGTAACTCAGCAGGTCAGGCAGCATCTCGGGAGAGAAGGAATGGGTGACGTTTCGGGTCGAGACCCTTCTTCAGACTCCAATGGAGTCCCAGGTTCAGTGGTTACTGTCATCCTTCATTGTCTTCAGTTCACATTTAATTGCCGGGAATATTAATGCAGCTTTGCCTCTTTCAAGCTTGAACATTGTGTGTCCATTTACATAAACCAACCAAATTAAAACAACACCTTAAAAAACAAAAGGTAACTGCCAACCCTAGAGGCTCGCAATTAAATCTGAAACCTAATTCTGTGCTGGCATTTCTGGTTAACTAATGAGATCATAAAAGGTTGTAGTGTAGCGACCATAGAGAATGGTCCAGGTCGTCGAACCCTCGGATTGGCCAGCGAGGTCACGTGGGAACGCGACCATGGGGATTGGTCCAGGGAGCGACATCGCTGATTGGCCAGCGATGTCATGTGCGCGTTTGGCGCCCGATTTAGGCAGTTCGGCGAAGTCTTCAAGGAAGACAGTAAGTTTGTAATGGTTGTCCTTTACCTTGTTGTTTAACTCTGTATTCGAATATTGCGGCTGCAATAAACTTCTTCTACAACCAACAAGTTTCGGACTCGCCATATTGGTGACCCCGACGTGATCTGGACGATCACCGACTGAGCAGGAACCCGACGCCTCGTTGACGATGACCGAGCCGGGCACACCGGAGTCAAGCGCCGGAAGCGTTCATCTTCCGTTGTTTTGGACGCTCGCACCGCAAGCTTGGTTTATCCACACCGAGGCTCAATTTCATATAAAGAAGGTGTCGGACGAATCCACGAAGTACTACCACCTCGTCAGCGCTCTATCGCCGGACACAACCAAGCGCGTGATGCGGTTCATCGTGGATCCACCTGCGGAAAACAAGTACGAGGCCATGAAGAAAGTATTACTGCGAACCTTCGGGTTTAATAAGCATGGTGGTGCGGCAAAACTTCTGCACCTACCAGATCTTGGAGACCAACTGCCTTCCGTCCTCATGGACGAAATGATGATGCTAGCCGGTGAGCATACGGATTGCCCTATGTTCGAACAGGCATTCCGCGAGAAACTTCCCGAGGATGTCCGACTGCTGCTCACGGATTGTTCTTTTAAGGACCCCGAAGCATATGCAGCGAAAGCGGACGCGCTCATAGCGGCAAAAAACAAGGCAAGTGGTTCGATCAACAAAGTCTCGACATCAGTGACCACGCCACAGCGACGGCAAGATGGCGCCACGTCTCCCGCCAATTCTCCGAAAAGATCCGCCAAAAAGATCCGCACAAGCGCGGCTGGTGCTATTATCACCTACGATGGGGTAACGAATCCCGCAACTGCCGTTTGCCTTGTACCTTCGCGGGAAATGCCTCGTCCGATCGTACATAGGGGCAGTTACGATTGGCCAGAACCGGCGCCTCTATGTCCATGATCGATTCACGGACACAGAATTTTTGGTAGACACGGGAGCCATCGTCAGCATAGTGCCGCCGACCGACCTCGAAACCAGATCGGGTAAGACAGGTCCCACCCTCATCGCGGTTAATGGTAGCCCAATTCGCACTTTCGGTACACGGAAGATGTCCCTTGTGTTAGGCCTCCGCACGTACGAATGGCCATTCATCATAGCCGACGTCAAACAAGCGATCCTGGGCGCAGATTTTCTCTGGGCTTTTTCACTGGTTCCTGATGTCCGCGGTAACGACCTCCGACACTCCGCCGAAGATGAGCACGTCGCTCCGACAATCGCCTCCTCGCCCAGCCCTACTGTCCAGGCCGTCGTCGCGGCCCCCGACTCGTATGCTGCGATTCTGGCAGAGTTTCCGGAGCTGCTCGTCCAACGTTTTGTCACGCCTTCGGCTAAGCACGGTGTGGTCCATCACATCCGCACCGAAGGCCCTCCCGTTTTCGCTCGGGCCAGGAGACTACCGCCAGACAAACTGGTGGTGGCAAGGGCGGAGTTCAGGAAAATGGAGGAAATGGGAATTGTCCGTCAGTCTGACAGCCCGTGGGCCTCGCCGTTACACATGGTCTCCAAAGCATCTGGGGGGTGGAGACCATGTGGCGATTATCGGCGTCTCAATGCTGTCACCACGGCTGATCGCTACCCCATACCGCACCTACAGGATTTTTCATCTGGGCTGGAAGGAGCGGTGGTGTTTTCCAAAATCGATTTGGTGCGAGGATACCATCAGATTCCGGTGCGACCGGAGGACATACAGAAAACTGCAACAATTACTCCGTTCGGGTTGTTTGAATGGTTGCGTATGCCTTTCGGTTTAAAGAACGCGGCACAGGCTTTCCAGCGACTGATGGACCGCGTGGGACGGGGTTTACCGTTTTTGTTTATTTATTTAGACGACATCCTGGTAGCCAGCCCCTCCGTGCAGGATCACCAGGCCCATTTGCGGACCGTGTTCCAGCGGCTCCAAGACCAGGGGCTCATAATCCAACCCTCCAAATGTCAATTCGGCCTTCCTGCTCTTGATTTTCTAGGGCACAGAATTACCCCTGCCGGCGCCTCCCCTTTGCCCGAAAAGGTGGAGGCTATCCGGGCATTTCCTAGGCCCACCACAGTAAAAGGGCTACAGGAGTTCGTAGGCATGGTTAATTTCTACCATAGGTTCGTTCCGGCAGCTGCGCGAGTCATGCGCCCACTCTTCCAATGCCTTGCAGGGAATCCGGTAGAGTTGTTGTGGTCCCCGACCGCTGAGTCGGCTTTTACAGCAGCTAAGGCAGCCTTGGCAGACGCCACCATGTTGGTCCATCCGAGCCCCTCCGCCCCCACGGCCCTGACGGTTGACGCCTCTGACGTGGCGGTGGGCGGGGTTCTGGAGCAGCAGGTCGGTGGCCGTTGGCAGCCTTTAGCGTTTTTCAGCCGGCAACTAAATTCGGCCGAGCTGAAGTATAGCGCATTTGACCGAGAGCTTCTGGCTCTCTATTTAGCTGTTCGTCATTTCAGGTACTTCCTCGAGGGCCGCCCATTTGTGGCCTTTACGGACCACAAACCATTAACATTTGCTTTTTTGAAATTGTCTGACCCATGGTCGGCCCGCCAGCAGCGGCACCTGACTGCTATCTCCGAATTTACCACCGATGTCCGTCATGTCGCGGGTAAGCTTAATGCCGTTGCTGACGCCCTGTCTAGACCTGCTTGTTCCCCTATTTCGGCGGTGGACTGCGAAGTGGATCCCCAGGAGCTTGCGGAGGCACAGCTTCTGGCGGATACCGTTTCGGCTTACCGGTCCACCACTTCGGGATTGAAGTTGGCCCAGGTAGCTTGTGGGTCGGCGGGCACAAAAGTCTGGTGCGATGTTTCTCTTCCCCGTCCCAGGCCGGTAGTACCGCCCTCCCTTCAGCGCCGGGTTTTCGATGCCATTCATGGGCTGGCGCACCCGTCCATCCGCTCCACCTCTGCCTTGGTAGCAGCGAGGTTTGTCTGGCATGGCCTACGGAAACAGGTGGCGGGGTGGGCACGTTCCTGCGTGCCCTGTCAGACCGCTAAAGTCCAGCGCCACGTCCAGCCCCCCGTACAGGATTTCGAGGTCCCGGCTGTTCGTTTTTTCCACATCCACGTGGATTTGGTCGGGCCCTTGCCTTCCTCCCGGGGCTACACCCACCTCCTCACGGTGGTGGATCGGTTCACCCGGTGGCCAGAGGCTTTCCCATTGTTTGATATTTCGTCAGCGTCTTGTGCTAGGACTTTGGCCCTTCATTGGGTAGCTCATTTCGGGGTCCCGGCAGTTATTACCACTGACAGAGGGCCACAGTTCACTTCGTCCCTCTGGGCCGCGCTTGCAGAACTGTACGTGTCCAAGTTACAACCCACGACTGCATATCACCCCCAGGCAAATGGACTCGTAGAAAGGTTCCACCGCCAACTTAAGGCGTCCCTCAGTGCAAGGCTTGAAGGCCCGGACTGGGTAGACCAGCTCCCTTGGGTTCTGTTGGGCATCCGGACTGCTCCCAAGCTAGATCTCGGTGCGTCGTCCGCAGAGCTAGTATATGGCTCGACACTTCGAGTACCCGGAGATCTGTTTCCGGACCCTTCAGACCAGCTGCCTACAGTCCCATCAGTGTTAGCGTCTCTCCAGGAACGGGTGGGCTCCCTGGCTCCAGTTCCGACTTCACGTCATGGGTGTCCCATGGTACATGAACCGCCTTCCCTGAAGGACTGTGAGTTCGTTTTTCTGCGAAAAGATTCCCATCGCGCCCCGTTGCAGAGGGTCTATCAAGGGCCGTTCCGGGTTTTGCGTAAGGGAACGGCTACCTTCACCTCAGACATGGGCGGCAAGAGTGAGCTCGTCTCGGTGTCCCGGCTAAAACCTGCCCATTTGGATCCGGATCAACCAGTCCTGGTCGGTCAAACCCCTAGGAGAGGCCGACCTCCGTTAGTTCCGCTCAGTCCAGGACCCCCCGTTCCGACAGTCCCTCCTGGACCCCCCGTTCCGGCAGCTCCCCCAGGACCCCCCGTTCCGGCAGCTCCTCCAGGACCCCCCGTTCCGGTAGTTCCTCCAGGACCTCCCGTTCCGGCTGTTCCGCCAAGTCCGGAACCCCCGGCTCCTGTGGTTCAGGCTGTCCCTCTCCGTACTCGTTATGGTCGCGAAATCCGGCTCCCTGCTAGGTTCCGCACCTCGGGTTCTGGGGGGGGTCATGTAGCGACCATAGAGAATGGTCCAGGTCGTCGAACCCTCGGATTGGCCAGCGAGGTCACGTGGGAACGCGACCATGGGGATTGGTCCAGGGAGCGACATCGCTGATTGGCCAGCGATGTCATGTGCGCGTTTGGCGCCCGATTTAGGCAGTTCGGCGAAGTCTTCAAGGAAGACAGTAAGTTTGTAATGGTTGTCCTTTACCTTGTTGTTTAACTCTGTATTCGAATATTGCGGCTGCAATAAACTTCTTCTACAACCAACAAGTTTCGGACTCGCCATAGTAGGAAGGAAGTGCAGATGCCGGTTTACACCGGAGATAGACACAAAATGCTGGGGTAACTCAGTGAGACAGGCAGCATCTCTGGAGAGAAGGAATGGGTGACGTTTTGGGTCGAGAACGTTCTTCAGGCTGTTTGTTGCAGCTTTAAAGACCGAAGCAGACCCCGCCTGCAAAACCAGACATACCTCCAGACCAAATTCATCACCATTCTGTTAATGTCGCTCGTTTGTGGGTTCAAGGAGACTTTTGCAATGAAGCTGGTTTCTTTTTTAAAAACCGTTCAAGGGTGCTGCCAGACACGCCTGAGAAGATTTAAACACATTTTTTTAAATTTATAAAAGAAGACTTATGACCGTTGACCAGTGAAATTAGTAAATAGTTCCGAGTAACTTTAAACAGTAAATTTCACCAAGCCAAGACTGAAAGTCTAACTGAAATTTCCTGTGACTTTTCAGTCTGAAGAAGAGTCTCGACCCGAAACGTTACCCATTTCTTCTCTCCAGAGGTGCTGTCAGAGACGCTGAGTTACTCCAGCATTTTATGTCCATCTTCAGACCATAAAAGGGAATGGCTGGTGTCAAATAGATTTAGTATGTTGCAGTCTGAAGAAGGGTCTCGACCCGAAACGTCACCCATTCCTTCTCTCCCGAGATGCTGCCTGACTTGCTGAGTTACTCCAGCGTTTTGTGAATAAATAGTATGTTGTTGTTGGTGGTTAGAATGGGATATTTAATATTCTAGTTTAGTTTAGTCTATTGTTGTCGAGTTCACCGAGTACAGTGAACACCTTTTTTGTGATGTGCTATCCAGTCAGTGAAAAGACTGTACATGATTACAATCAAGCCGTCCACAATGTACAGACACAGGAAAAAGGGTATATTATTTAGTGCACGATAAAGTAATAATTAATGATAGTTCAAAGGTTTCCAATGAAGTAGATGGGAGGTCAGAACCACACTCTAGCTGGTGAGAGGACGGTTCAGTTGCCTGATAAAAGCCAGGAAGAAACTATTCCTGAAACTGGAGGCATGCGTTTTCAAATTTCTCAGCAACGTTCTCGATGAAGGCAAGAGTGTCAATAAGCCTTCTTCACCACTCTGTCCACCTGACCTACCACCTTTGGGGAACTGTGCACTCTAAAGCAGCAACTCTACCGCTGCGCCACCGTGCCGCCCCGAATGTCTGGTTGAAAGAAGGAGAAATGCTTCACACTCGTTTTCAACCTTTGTCTTTCAGTAATCAAGTGGAGCGAAGAATCCAACTTTGCAAATTGCATTCTTAAGTTATTGGAGGGAATGATATATGTTTTATTGCTCCTGCAGTATATTTTGATGTGCTAGGACCTTTGCAATATGCAGGAACATAAGGGCACTCTGTGGTCATTTAAGGCACTACAAGCAGCAACGTGATAATGGCCAGATAATTCTGTCCTGGGAATAATGGTTGAGGTATAAATGTTGGCCAAGATACCAGAAAGATGGAAGTATCCCCAAAGATACCAGACACCAGTCTTGAAGTAGTGATGTGCGATCTTTCTTCTCATGAGATGGTCTTGTGTGACCTCTGACAATGTAGCACTCTCTCAGTGTTGCAATGGAATGCATACTTCGATGACTTGCCCGGGTCTCTGGAGTGGAGGATCAAGCACAGAACCTTCTCCACGTTACCTTGTGACGTAGAAGGAGCCCATTTCAGGCCCATCATCTACGCCTGCCCGCTGAGCCACCTTATCCCCCAACTAATTTCTCCCTGTTATTATTCTCTGCGTTTTAAACATAGAAAAATGGGTGCAGGAGTAGGCCATTCGGCCCTTCGAGCCAGCACCGTCATTCAATATGATCGCAGCAGATCATCTAAAATCAGTACCCCGTTCCTGCTTTTTCCCCATAACCCTTGATTCCTTTAACCCTAAGAGCTAAATCTAATTCCCATCAATTCATTTTCCCCTTCCCCAAACTCCATCACTCACCTCCACAACAGGTTTACACTAGCCAATTTGATTTGATGCAAAGCAGAATTGTCACTGACCTCTATTTCTCTCTCTCTCTCTCTCTCTCTCTCTCTCTCTCTCTCTCTCTCTCTCTCTCTCTCTCTCTCTCTCTCTCTCTCTCTCTCTCTCTCTCTCTCTCTCTCTCTCTCTCTCTCTCTCTCTCTCTCTCTCTCTCTCTCTCTCTCTCTCTCTCTCTCTCTCTCTCTCTCTCTCTCTCTCTCTCTCTCTCTCTCTCTCTCTCTCTCCTTTTTCTCTCTCTCCTTTTTCTCTCTCTCTTTCTCTTTCCCTTCTCTCTCTCTTTCTCTCTCTCTTTCTCTTCCTCGCTCTCTTTCTCTCTCTCTCTTTCTCTCCACCCTCTCTCTCTCCACCCTCTCTCTCTCCCTCTCTCTCTCTCTCTCTTTCCCTCTCTTTCTCTCCTTTCTCTCTCTCTCTCTCTCTCCCCCTCTTGTAGGCGAACCTGTGCTTTGTGGACATTGACAACCACTTCATCGAGCTGCCGGAGGATTTCCCGCAGTTCCCCAACAAGCTGGAGTTCATCCAGGAGATCTCGGAGGTGCTGCTTCAGTTTGGGATCCCGCCGGAGGGGAACCTGCACTGCAGCGAGAGCGCTGCCGAGCTGAAGAACCTGGTGCTGGACGAGCTGGTGAACGACAAGAAGAACGGCAACCTGACCAGCACCACCATCAACATGTACGAGCTGCTGAAGGGCAACGAGACGCTGGCGCGGCTGCAGGCCCTGGCCAAGCGCACGGGGGTGTCCGTGGACAAGATGGAGATAGCCACCCCGCTGGAGAAGGAGAGGGACACCAGGTGCCAGTGCAGCGAGGAGGAGCTCCGCGACTACAAGCTGTCCGTGCAGCTCCGCGAGGTCTTCTCCAAGCGCTTCACGCAGATGTTTGCTGACTACGAGGCCTTTGTCATCCAACCCACACAGGACATGGAGTCATGGCTGACTAACCGGGAGCAGATGCAGAATTTTGACAAGGTACACATTCCCCTCCTGTGTTACACAAGCCGGGTGCTACTCCGTGGTTTTTTTTAGATTTGGAGATACAGCGCAGAAACAGGCCCTTCGGCCCACCGGGTCCACGCCGCCCACTAACACTATCCTACACCCACTAGGGACAATTTTTACATTTGCCCAGCCAATTAACCTACATACCTGTACGTCTTTGGAGCGTGGGAGGAAACCGAAGATCTCGGAGAAAACCCACGCAGGTCACGGGGAGAACGTACAAACTCCGTACAGACAGCACCCATAGTCAGGATCGAACCTGAGTCTCCGGCCCTGCATTCGCTGTAAGGCAGCAACTCTACCGCTGCGCCACCGTGCCATCCTCAAGAAATTCTGTCCAGTTTCGTTTATTATTATCACATGCACCCAGACACAGCGAAAAGCTTTGCTTTGCGTCTTTTACAGTCAAAGTGGTGGTGGTTCAGTGGCGTGGCTGGCATCAGAGACCCGGTTGGATCCTGACCTTGAGTGCTTACTGTGTGGAGTTTGCACGCTCTCCCTGTGATCATGCGGATTTCAACCGGGTGCTCCGGTTTCTAATGGGTGATCGGTGGATTTGGGTATTTCCGTGTTTTATCTCTAAACTAAATCGAAGTGTACACGAGTGCAATCACGCACAAGTAAAAGAGTGGACCGCTTGTAGCAGATCCTACAGATTTACAGGTGGAAAAGTGATTTAAAGGAGTGGGGCGATTGTATCGGATGATAAAGGTTCTTCCTCTGGAACCAGGATGCAAAGTGTCACCTTGCCCTAGCTAATTACATACAGCCAGCCCTAGAGTTAGAGAGATATTAATCATTGGATCAGAACTTCTCACTGCTCTCCCTGAGTTTGCTTGGCCCATCAACTACCTATTTGCACTAATAGGTTATTCTCATTTTCTTCTCCCCACATCCTTGTCAACTCACCTTTAATCTGCCACTCACCTGCACATCAAGGGTAACTACAGTGGCTTGTTAACCTCCCGATCCGTACATCTTTGGGATGTGGAGGGGTGAATTGGAGTTCCCAGAGCGAACCTGTACAGTGACAGGGAGAATGTGCAAACTCCACACAGACATAGCCGGAAGTCTCGATTGAACTCAGATCTCAGGAGCAGTGAAGCAGCGGAACGCACGCACAAATACACACGCACATGCACGTAAACACGCACACACACACGCGCACACACACACACACACACACATATATACATACACATACACACACACACACACACGCACACACACACACACACATAAACACACATATACAAACACACACATACACATACACACACGCACACACACACACACACACGCACACACACACACATAAACACACATATACAAACACACACACACACATGCACGTACACACACACACACACACACACACACATACATACACATACACACACACACACACACACACACACACACACACACACACACATAAACACACATATACAAACACACACATACACACACACACACGCACATACACACACGCACACACACACACACACACACACACGCACACACACACACATAAACACACATATACAAACACACACATACATACACACACACACACGCACATACACACACGCACACACACACACACACACACACACACACATAAACACACATATACAAACACATACACAAACACACACACACACACACACACATAAGCACACATATACAAACACACACATACACAAACACACACATATACATATCCACACACGCACGCACGCACACACACATATACACACATATACACATATGTGTACATACACACATATACAAACACACACACATGTAGTGTCCCAGAAGAGATGCATTTTTTATACTTATAGTAAAGAAGTCTGGAGAAATATTGCAAAATCCTGTCAATGTGCTTCTTATCTTAGCTGAAGGAGAATGAAAGAGTTTGAGTATCTTTGTGGCAGGGAGCCAGATACTGATCACGTTGATGCAGTGTTACCTGCTGAACGTTCCCCTGTCTGCTCCAGCTGGTTATATCTTTCCTGTGCTGATGATCCTGATATGTGAACCGTCTGGTGCCGACTGTTGTAGAATTATGGCTCAGGTCAATCTGAACTGAGCCTCGATCAGTCTGGTTTTACGGATTGAGAATTGGGAAAAATTATCTTTGATGAAATCTGTGGCTCTGGGATTCAGCGAGCTTCTCGGTGATCCACTTTTCTGATAACCAATTTCTATAAATCTCTCTTGAATCCCACCCGATTTTACGATTTCACAGGAGCCGACTCTTCGGTCTGTAAGAAAATAACTGCAGATGCTGGCACAAATCGATTTTATTCACAAAATGCTGGAGTAACTCAGCGGGTCAGGCAGCATCTCAGGAAGGAAGGAATGGGTGAGGTTTCGGGTCGAGACCCTTCTTCAGACTGTCTGCCTGTGTAAGAAGGAACTGCAGATGGTCGGTCACGGTGGCGCAGCGGTAGAGTTGCTGCCTTACAGCGAATGCAGCGCCGGAATAGTTTCACGACACCAGGAGCACGGACCAGATAATGTTGGTCACTAAGTGTCGAGATTTTACAAATGCCATCCAATTTGCTTTGCAAATTATATATAACTTCAAAAATAGGTAATGGATTTTTTTTTTTCCCTTTCAATTCTAGGCTTCATTTCTCTCAGACCAGCCAGAGCCCTACCTTCCGTTCCTCTCCCACTTCATAGAGACACAGATGTTTGCAACTTTCATCGACAATAAGATTGTGTCACTGTGGGAGGAGAAGGATCCTCTGCTCAGGGTGTTTGATTCGCGCATCGAGAAAATGAAGATCTACAATGTCCGCGTGCCCTCAATACGCACCTCAAACTATCAGAAGTGCACCATCTTGAAAGAAGCAGGTGAGTGAGTGCCTTTACCCTCTCGGGTCAGACCTGTGCAGGAACATTTTTCTCCACCATGTATATTGTAATTGTTTCCATCAAAAGGCAAAAGTCGGCCATCTTGAAACAGGCCCCAAACTCTCGCCCTCTCTCCCTTCCCCACCGAGTCCGTCAAAAATTTTTTTTGTTGCATTATCCGCCTCAAAATAGTAGTATGTCTCATGAAACTGAAGTCCGAAGGTTTAGTCCCGTTCATCCGACCTGTTGGCCCGGGAGAACGTCTAGTTTTCCTCGGCAGGAGCTTGTGAACATTGTGCACTGGTTTATTGCAACCCCAAACCTGCCTCATTTCCCAGGCTGCGACCAGGCGCACTGTAAACCACCCGCGTTTTCAGCAGGAGAATGCTCCTGTCAGCTGATCAGGAGGAATTTCTGTCGCCAGAGGGTGGTGAATCTGTGGAGTTCATTCGTCACTATTGTAGGTAAAGATGAGAAAAGTGAAGGCGCTGAAAACAGGCAGCACAGTGGCGCAGCGATAGAGTTGCTGCATTACATTGCCAGAGACCGGGGTTTGATCGGACTTTGTACGTTCTCCCCGTGATCTGCATGGGTTTTCCCCGGGTGCTCCGGTTTCCTCCCACAATCCAAAGATGTACAGGTTTTGTAGGTTAATTGGCTTGGTATAATTATGGTGTCCCCCAGTGTGTGTAGGATGGTGTTAATGTGCCGGGGATCGCTGGTTAGAGTGGAGTCGGTGGGCCAAAGGGCCTGTTTCCGCGCTGTGTCTCTAAACTCAACGAAACTAAACTAAATTGCTGCAGCGACAAGCATTTCCAAATATTGGTTTATTACACTTACTGCTGAAGCTTTATATTTACTCTTCTTCGTGTAGTTACATTTCTGCTTTGGGTTTAGTTGCTGATCAACAGAGCTCTGTTCCCTTTGCGATGTTCTTCCAATTAAGATGACCCCAGGCATGTTTATAAAGGAAGGTTTTGATGCCAAGTGCTTGTTTTTATTCCCAGACAGTTGGCTTGCTCGAAGGTACTGCTCCTTTGATATAGAAGCACCAGAGCCTCATGTGCTTTGCCTAGATGGCCAGAATGATGGCGATGAACGTAATAAGCTTATTACTGACTTTGATCACTGCTAATTCCTTGGGTGAATCACATCCTTGTTTAACAACACCGATAACAAACACCACGTCCGGAATTATGTGCACCAAATCTTCTCTCCACGTGTGTTTACTTCATTTCCATTGATCTGATGAAAATCTGCTATGAGAAAATCATTTGCAAACTAGAAGGTCTGAGTGGAAAATCTTTCCTTGTGCTTATGTTTTAACGATCCCTGCTAGGGACCACGGTGGTAATTGGCTTCAGCTAAGGGGAATTTTCTACAGGTTTCCTGCTGTTCTTACTCACTGTGTGCTGGACCCTTGTTGGGCATTGGATGTGGTTGGACCTCTGCTTGAGAGGAAGATCCACATAGAACCAATAGTTGGAGATGTTTTTATTTTATTGTTTAGTCTATTGTCACGTGTTCCGAGGAACAGTGCAAAGCTTCTGTTGCATGCCAACCAGTCAGCTGAAAGACAATACATGATTACAATCGAGCCATTCTCAGCGTACAGACACGCGATAAGGGAATAATGCTTAGTGCAAGGTAAAGCCAGTAACGTCTGATCAAAGATAGTCTGAGGGTCACCAATGTGGTAGATATCAATTTAGGTCTGCTGTTTGTTTATGGTAGGATGGTTCAGTTGTCTGATAACAGCTGGGAAGAAATGTGGATCCTGAATCTGGACTTGTGGGTTTTCACACTTCTATACCTGGGGATCTGAGGGGGAATATTTTTCACCCAAAGAACAGTAGGAATCTGCACCATGCTGCCTGACATGGAAGTGGAGGCTGATAGTCAGTCTCTCCACATTTAAGAAGAATCTACACAAGTATTTGAATTGCTAAGGCATGGGAGGCTATGGACAAGATGTGGGTCTAATGTGGATAAGTAGATTGGTCAGCACAGACAGAGTTTCTGTGCTGTTCGACTTAATATGACTGAAGCTGACATACATTAACCCAGAGAGGCAATAAGAAAGCAGAAGCCTCTTCACAAAGTGTGTAGGAAGGAACTGCAGACACTGGTTTACACTGAAGGAGGACACAAAATGCTGGAGTAACTCAGCGGGTCAGACAGCATCTCTGGAGAAAAGGAATAGGTGACGTTTCGGGTTGAAACCCTTCTTCTGATGGAGGGTGTTGACCTGAAACATCACCTATTCCTTTCCTCCAGAGATGCTGCCTGACCCGCTGAGGTACTCCAGCATTTTGTGTCTGTCCCTCTTCACGGAGTGTTTCCCATGCGTGATCATGAGGCATCAGACGATGAGGGAATAGAGGGAATCTGCAGATGCTGGATTGAATCGTTTAGTCACTAAATGCTGGAGTAACTCAGCGGGACAGGCACCATCTCTGGAGAGAACGAAATGGGTGACCTTTCGGGCCGAGACCCTTCGTCTGAAGAAGGGTCTCGACGCAAAAGGTCACCCATTCCTTCGCTCCAGAAAATGGAGGGAAGTTCTGCTTAACTTTGAGCTGTGACAGTCTGGCAATCTCTCCCCACCCCTCACCTAACCCCACTCTCCAAAGGTCTATTCCAGCTTTGTGCTCTATATTGGAAAAACAGGATGTGCTAGAAATGCTCAGTGGGCCCAGCAGCATCCGTGGGAACACTGTTTCTGATCGATGAACTCTGTTTCTCACCTCACGGATACTATCTGATCCACGGCGTGTTTGCAGTGTGTTTTCATTTTCAGCTTTGGATTTCCAACATTTGCTTTTGCTTGCCTCTTGCAACGTTACGATCACTCTAATTGGTTTTTAATCCCCGACCTGCACGTTTGATTTTGCTCGCCTCTTAGTCTTGTGGACTAATTTGCTGTTGTTCTTGACTGTGTCGCCCAGCCCAAGCCATTGAACAGCGCCTGGTGAAGATCGACCACACTGCCATCCACCCACACCTGCTAGACATGAAGATTGGACAGGGGAAGTATGAGCAAGGATTCTTCCCCAAGCTGCAGGCAGATGTACTGGCAACAGGACCAACCAACAACAAGTGAGTACATCACCCTCCCTAACTTCAGCGTGACTTGCATGCTCTCCTCCCTTTCTTTTGCTTAGTTTAGTTTAAGATCGTAAGTAATAGGAGCAGAATTTGGCATTTGGCCCATCAAGTCTACTCTGCCATTCAATCATGGCTGATTTATCTCTCCCTCCTAACCCCTAGTTAAGTTTATTATTGTCTGCTTGCTGCTCCTCTCCTTCTTGGTGGGAGAGATCATAGATTTGGGAGGTTGTGTTGGAGTAGCTTTGATGGTATATCCTGCAGACTGTGCACTGCTGGTGGAAGGAGTGAATGTTTAGTGTGGTGGGGTGGATGGAGTGCCAGTTATATGGGTCGCTTTGCCGTGGATGGTGTCGAATTTCATGAGATTTGCTGGAGCCGCCACAAGAATCCATCCAAGTGGAAAGTGGTCCATCCAAGTGGAAAGTGGTCCATCAAGCTCTTGATTTATTTGGAGGAAAGGCTATCATTTCAATTGCG
This sequence comes from Rhinoraja longicauda, assembly GCF_053455715.1. Lineage (NCBI taxonomy): Eukaryota > Metazoa > Chordata > Chondrichthyes > Rajiformes > Arhynchobatidae > Rhinoraja > Rhinoraja longicauda. Next base: position 13,510,416 of record NC_135972.1, on the reverse strand, counting down.
ACTGATGTTCTCAGTGTGAAAAGATTTGAGTCGCCGCTCTTCTTGGTTGACGTTGCTGCCCAAGGATTAAAACTGTCTCTTCGTCTGTTCCAACACCCGCAGCCGATGGGCGAGTCGAGGCGCCACAGCGCAGCGAAGGAAAGATCGTCTACGGCAACATTCGGAGCACCTGGCGCTGGACAACGACCTGAAAGAGGTAAAGGGGTGATCCCAAGTCCTCTCCCCATAACCGTTTACAGCTTGCGCCTACCCCAACCATGGTCACTTTGACTGTTCCGTTCATAAAACACTCAATCTTTCTCACTGTCCGATAGTTGTGACTGTTGCCATTCGAGGTAAATTAAGAACATAAGCAATAAAAGCAATGGTGGGCCATTCAGCCCCTCGCACCTGCTCCTCTATTCCCTAAGATCATGGCTATCATGGGAGAATAAAGGAGGACCCGGCTTAGGGGGAACCGCCGGGAGGTGGAGGAGGAGGAGGAGGGGGAGGAGGAGAGACCAAAGGAAAACCTGGCACGGGATACTTGTAACTTTGCCCTTTATGTAGCGACTCTTTGCGTACCTTGGGTGTGCAAACAATGAATATCACTGTGTCTTGTCACATGTGACAATAAAGTATTAATTCATTCTTTCATTCCTCAGTGCCATTCTCTTGCCACTAACCCAGAACCATTAATGGCCTTGATGTTTAAAAAGCTATCCATCTTGGTCTTGTGTATACTCAACAAATGAGCCTGCACTGCCCTCTTGAGTTGAAAATTCCAAGGATTCACTGTCTTCTATGTGACCCTCTTTCTCCTATACTCAAGGATAAAGAGGTTAAGTTGCTGTATATATCACAAAAATCTGGACCGTTGATGAAAAGGCACCAGTTCAGATCCTACCCCAGGAGATTGGATTTCAAGCAGAAGTTATTTAGTAAAACTGTGGAATTTAAGAAAAGCATGGAGCAGATGGATTATTCTAAAAACCTGTCTGGCTTTCTATTTTCCTTCAAAGCTACCGTCTGTACCCACTCACACAGGTATGTCACTCCAGCCTCACTGACGTGATTCATTCTTAAACTGGCTCATTAGTTCAGAGACAATTAGGAGTGGACAATAAATGCTGGAATGAAGAAATGAATCAAATAAAACACAATTCACGATGAACCCATTTAGGACAGTATCATTCAGATAAAACCTCAGCGTATGACCGGCAAAACGGATTAACCTACTTGAAGATGATGTCCAGAAATTGATGCATTGATCTGGTTGTGTCTGCAATTCATATGAATGCAGTACAATTTATGTCAATAGACAATAGACAATAGGTGCAGGAGTAGGCCATTCAGCCCTTCGAGCCAGCACCGCCATTCAATGCTATCATGGCTGATCACTCTCAATCAGTACCCCGTTCCTGCCTTCTCCCCATACCCCCTCACTCCGCTATCCTTAAGAGCTTTATCCAGCTCTCTCTTGAAAGCATCCAACGAACTGGCCTCCACTGCCTTCTGAGGCAGAGAATTCCACACCTTCACCACTCTCTGACTGAAAAAGTTCTTCCTCATCTCCGTTCTAAATGGCCTACCCCTTATTCTTAAACTGTGGCCCCTTGTTCTGGACTCCCCCAACATTGGGAACATGTTTCCTGCCTCTAATGTGTCCAATCCTTAATTATCTTATATGTTTCAATAAGATCCCCCCTCATCCTTCTAAATTCCAGTGTATACAAGCCTAATTGCTCCAGCCTTTCAACATACGACAGTCCCGCCATTCCAGGAATTAACCTAGTGAACCTACGCTGCACGCCCTCAATAGCAAGAATATCCTTCCTCAAATTTGGAGACCAAAACTGCACACAGTACTCCAAGTGCGGTCTCACCAGGGCCCGGTACAACTGTAGAAGGACCTCTTTGCTCCTATACTCAACTCCTCTTGTTATGAAGGCCAACATTCCATTGGCTTTCTTCACTGCCTGCTGTACCTGCATGCTTCCTTTCAGTGACTGATGCACTAGGACACTGAATGTCACCTACTTTCAGACCTTTCATCTCTGGCCTTTGTCCAACCATCAGCCTTTCAGAACCCCACCTCGCCTGTGTTCACCTATTTCCTGCCATACCTTGTCCTGCCCCTCCTCTCTTCCAGCTCCCCCCCCCCCCCTCCTTCCCTCCTCTCTTCCAGCTTTCCCCCCTCCCCCCCTTCCCTCCTCTCTTCCAGCTTTTTTTCCCCACCCCTACCCCCCATCCACAATCAGTTTAGTTTAATTTAGTTTAGAGATACAGCGCAGAAACAGGCCCTTCGGCCCACCAAGTCCGCACCGACCAGTGATCCCCACATACTAACACTGCCCGACACACACTAGGGTCAATTTACAATTACACCAAGCCAATTAACCTACAGACCTGTACGCTTTTGGAGTGTGAGGAGTAAACCGCAGATCTCAAAGAAAACCCACACAGATCACGGGGAGAACGTACAAACTCTGTGCAGACAAGTCAGGATCGAACCGGGTCTCTGGCACTGTAAGGCAGCAACTCTACTGCTGCGCCACCGAGCCGCCCTGTCTGAAGAAAGGTCCCGAACAGAAATGTCACCAAATCTTGTTCTCCAGGGCTGCTGCCTGACCCGCTGAGTTACTCCAGCACTTTGTGACCTATTTTCAGAGTTAATTCCGAGACCCAGCAAATGCCAGATCAGCCGCTGGCAAAATCACTTCACCACTGAGATTCACATGCCCGCATTGTGCAGTGTGTCGGAGATACTGGTCACTACAGTCTGAACAAGTCTGCAGTTCAGAAAGCAATCGATGATTGGGTGTCAAGGATTATGGGGAGAAGGCAGGAAAATGGGATGAGGAAGCAGAGATCAGCCATGATTGAATGGCGGAGTAAACTCGATGGGCCGAATGGCTTAATTCTGCTCCAATAACGTGTGAACTTGTGATGAGACTTGTCTCAGGAGCTGCCTCCACCCCGTTAGCACAGCACTGTTCTTTTTTCTTCCCTCGGTGCTTGGACCCATGCATGATGGTTTGGAGAAGTTATTTCATCAGCGACTGTTAATGGTTGGCTCTGTGATTAGCAGATTGCGAAATGACTTAAATAGTCCCGTTCAATTCTCAGTGGTCATGAGCTTCACACTATGATGCTAATTGGCCCCATTAGTATTAAATCAATAACATATTCAGGTTTACAGTAATGGAGCATGCCTCGCTCGGCAGGTTATTCGGTGGTGTGTAGGTGAGGTTCGGGCTGGGCAGTCCACCCGAGCAGAGACTGGGCTCCTGCTCCCATAGTCCTGCACAAATGCATCCCATAATTGCTAGTTTCTCCACTCTACACTTGATTTTACTCTTTAGGTTTCAGAGATACAGAATGGAAGCAGGCCCTTTGGCCCACTGGGTCCGCTGCCAACCAGCAATCACCCCGTATATTAGCACTATCCTACACGCGAGGGACAATTCACAAGTTTTACCGAAGCCAATTAGCCGACAAACCTGTACGTTTTTGGAGTGTGGGAGGAAACCAGAGCACCTGGAGAAAACCCATGCGATCACAAGGAGAAGTATAATCTCCGTACAGGCAATACCCTTAGTCAGGATCAAACCCGGGTCTCTGACACTGTAAGGCAGCAACTCTACCGCTAAGCCATGTTGCAAAGCTCACATTGTACAAGATATAGCCTCCTATCTAAAGGCTGGTTTGGTTAAATTTATCCCCACGGTTTCAGAACAGTAACTTTCAGCAGAATAAGTCTTTCGTGCTCAGAGACTTTCATCGTTTGTTGTTCTCGAAGAGTTCTCTTTTGTTTTTTGTTTTTTGTTGTTGCTCCCCTCTCACGACGTTTTGTGTTCTCCTTTCTCCTGTGCCCTCTCGCTTTGCGGCCGGTTCCCCTCTGGGCCCTCGCCTTTAGCCAGTAGAGGGGCTCCTCCTCCTCCACCACCACAACTCCATGGCCTTCTGGGAATGGGACCAGGGTTCGCCCCTCGCCGTACGACCTCCCAAAAAATCCTTCTCCGAGTGCTCGCTGGTACGTTGCGCTCGAACGCTGTGTGATGCAACGCAGCACGGTGAGATGCTCTAATCCTTCACAGCTTTGATTCATACGGTCAGTCTGCTAAGCTCACTGAAGTAGGGCTTGCACCTCCGAACTAAACTGAAAGTGTTCTCCAACTCTGCCAGATAGGGTAGAAACCTCCCTTAACGTTTCTCCAAAGCCCTCGGTGCTTTTTTAAAATGTATTTTTCTTCACTGAAGTGAGGGGTGGAAACTCTTTCTTGCACTCTAGGCCCAGCCTCCATAATAACATTATGAATGGAAGTAGATCCTGAACCTACATCATGGTTGGTCTGCAGTTAACCCTACTCCATGTTTTCTTCATACCTCTTGATCTGTGGAAGTAATGTACATCTATCAATTTCAACCTTGATAGGTACAGTTTGCCTCAGCAAGCACGCAGTCTATGGGGAAACAAAACCCAAATTACCACCAAATGAATGGGAGACTCCTCCCGACTCCACTCTTGAGTTGGTTCGCTCTGCCATTAAGATTACAGTGCCCCGTTCACACAATGATTCCTTGGAGAAAAGAAACGTTTTCTCTGTACCGTCAAACCCTTTCACCATTTTCAATGTCCCAGTCCCCTCTCTTCAGGTAAGACAAGACCTTTGTGTAGTTTTAGTTTGGCTTAGTTGAGAGATGCAGCATGGAAACAGACCCTTTGGCCCATTGAGTCCATGCTGACCACTGACCACCTGTTCACACAAGTTCTTCGCAATCTCACTTTCTCATCCCCTCCGCCAACACAAAGCTCCTTTTAACTACGCTCGCTATATTGAAGTGCTTTTTTTTCCAAATTTGCATCAGTTATCACCCACATCTGGGATTTTGCGAGATAATCACTTGGAGCGCGTGTAAAGCTGCCCGACGTGGCCACACCATGACTATAATGCGATATATCTCAAGTGGAAGGAAAGAGCGAGTAACATTTGTGGAACAAGGAAGAAAGGTTGGGATGAGCATTAAGGATTGCAGTGTCCATGAAATAGGAACAGTAGCGTTATCATTGGGAAGTAGGTGAGTTAGAAAGTAGCAGTGAATGAAAAATAGCCCAACGGTTGCCAAGCCCAGGAGCTTGACAACATATGTAGGAAGGAACTACAGATGCTGGTTTAAACCGAAGATAGTCACAAAGAGCTGGAGTAACTCAGCGAGTCAGACAGCATCTCTGGAGAAAAGGAATAGTGACGTTTACGGTCGAGACCCTGTCTGATGAAGGGTCACAACCCAAAATGTTACCTATTCCTTTTCTCCAGAGATGCTGCCTGACCCGTTGAATTACTCCAGCATTTTGTGTCAATCTCCAGGAACATGACATATCCACTTCAGAAACCCCCCCCCCCCCCCTGTGCATGGGAGTAGTAATGGATCAACTGGTAACTTGCACCACTAACTATATGTAAAATGGCTATTGTATATACAATTCTGAGAGGTATAGATAGGACTGATAGTCATATTCTTTTCTCCCAGGATGGAAAGTTCAAATACTAGAGGGCATAGCTTTAAGGTGAGAGGGGGAAAAGTTTAAAAGAGATGAGCGGGGCAAGTTTTGCACACAGTGAGGGGTAACTACCTGGAACATGCTGCTGGGGGTGGTGGTTGAAGCAGATGCATTAGTGACATTTAAGAGATTTTTCGATAGGCATATGGATATGGAGGGATATGGGTTATGTGCAGGTAGATAAATGATGGTCTTGGCATGATGTTCAGCACAGACAGTGTGGGCCGAAGGGCCTGGTCTTGTGTTGTACTGTTCTATGTTCTAACTACACTGGCCTCCCCACGTGTGTTTGCATCCCGCCACTCTGAGTATCATTTCACCGAGGTTCATCAGACGCTTGGGAAAGGAGGCCCTAAATGTATGTGCCCTGATTTACAGAAATACATCCAAGAGGCTCGGAGTTTAGGAAAAAGCCTACGGCAGCCGAAACTCTCCGACCTATCCCCCGCTGTCATTGCACAAACCAACTGGAAGTTCGTGGAAGGACTGCTGAAGGAATGTCGCATTAAGGTAACCAGTTTGCAATTATCCTTTTGACTTGGACACTAGTTTGGTATAGAGAAACAGCACGGAAACAGGTCCTTCGACCCCCCGAGTCTGGGCCGACCAGCGATCCCCATTACACTAGGACACACTACACACGCTAGGGACAATTTACAATTTTTACTGAAGCCAATTACCCTCCAAACCTGTGCAAGAAGGAGCTGCAGATGTTGGCTTAAACCGAAGATAGACACAAAAAGCTGGAGTAACTCAGCGGGACAGGCAGCATCTCTGGAGAGAAGGAATGGGTGACGTTTCGGGTCGAGACCCTTCGTCAGACTGGCGTTTCGAGTTGAAACGTCACCCATTCCTTCTCTCCCGGAGATGCTGCCTGTCCCAATGAGTTACTCCAGCTTGTTGTGTCTACCCGACAAACCTGTACGTCTTTGGAGTGTGGGAGGAAAGTGGGGAACCCAGGGAAAACCCACACGGTCACAGAGGGAATGTACAAACGCTGTACAGGCAGCCCCCATAGTCAGGATGGTACCAGGCCTCTGGCGCTGTAAGGCAGCAACTCTACTGCTGCGCCACCGTGTCACCCCATGGGAGAAGGTGATATCAGGGAATTGTTTCCTTGCCCTCTGATTTTAACTGGGTTGTTGTCTTCAACTGATGTCAAAGCTCTTCGGGGGCTGGGGACCTAATCAGTTTGCCTGTGGTCCCTGCTGGGATCTCTGTTCACTAAGACCTGGGAGATTTTCAGTGCCACACTGGAGGCTAAGCCAAGGTCGTGAGATCCCGTCTGGAGATGGCCATCAACTAACATCTTTGGATTTATGGGGGAAAAGTACCTTCAGCTGAGGGAATGTGAAGGCTGGGGATTGACAACAGGAATGGGGAGCGGATGGTCAGAATGCTGAATGTGGTTTAGTTTAGAGATATATCATGGAAACAGGCCCTTCGGCCCACCGAGTCCGTACCGACCAGCGATCCCCGCACACCAACACTATCCTACACTCACTCGGGACAATTTACATTTATACCAAGCCAATTAACCTACAAATCTGCACTTCGTTCGAGTGCGGGAGGAAACCAAAAATCTCGGAGAAAACCCACGCGGTCACGGGGAGAACGACCAAATTCCATACATAGAGCACCCGAGTTGAATAGGAAATGGGAGACAAAGGGTGAGGTGTGTCACTAGCGGTATCCTCCAGCAACTGCACTGTGCCAATGTTTCACTGAATGGTGAGAACTTGGGTAATGTGCAGGAACAGGATGATTTAGAGAACAGTGTACAGAAGTGGCTAAAATCCTGAGGGCCTCATGGGCTCTTGAATACAATCAACGAGAACTTAGATATATATTAGGCCCTTCATCCCACCGAGTCCATGCCGACTCGCTGTTCATGCTAGTTCTAGTGCAAGTGGAGCTGCTGAGATGCAAAAAAAAAAATTTAGACTTGATCTGACAATAAAGTATTATCGTATCGTATTCTATGTTATCCCACTTTCTCATCCAACCCCTACATATTAGGGGCAATTTACAGTGGGCAATTAACCTACAAACCATGTTTGTCTTTGGGATGTGGGATTAAACCCGGGCACCTGGAGGAAACCCATGCGGTCACATGGAGAACGTGCAAACTCCACACGGGCAGCAGCCGAGGTCACGATGGAACACGGGTCTCTGGCGCTGTGAGGCAGTGGCTGCACCACCGTGTGTGTGCTCTGTAATTGACCGTAGTTGTTTTGGGAAGGTGACAAGGTGGTTGGAATTCATTGGCATATGCTCCATTGCAGACCAAGCGAATGCTGGTGGAAAAGATGGGCCACGAGGCAGTGGAACTGGGGCACGGGGAGGCCAACATCACTGGCCTGGAGGAGAACACGTTGATAGCGAGCTTGTGCGACCTGCTGGAGAGAATCTGGAGTCACGGGCTGCTCATCAAGCAGGTACATTCTTCAAAGGGGGCTCTGCCTCTGCACAGACTACACTGCCCCATGCGAGGCCTTCTGAGTGTAGATCCAGCGCTGTCCATGGGCAACCACTACTGCCCTACTGCAAATCTCTTCAACCCGCTCCCGCTTAGAGTCATGCAGCGTGGAACTTGGAGCTTCGGCCCAACTTGCCCACGCCAGCCAACATGCCCCATCTACATTAGTCCCATCAGCATGCGTTTGGCCCATATCCCTCTAGACCTCTCTCCACATACCCTTCTAAATGTTTCTTAAACGTTGTGATAGTACCTGCCTCAGGCAGCTCGTTCTATACACCTGTCAGGGTTAAAACTGTGGAAACCATTTTGTGCTAACTATGGCAGCCATTTTAAGCTGAAGATGCTCCCGTGGGAAGTCGGCCTTCACGGTACCAGACACCTGCAGATAAGAAGTTGTTTCTCATGGTTTATTGAGGACAGGACATTCCAATGTTCTGAAGTACATCCTATGGTGTCTCCTTATCGCACAACGGTGCCTCGCTAATCATCTTAGCTATGCAACTCCAATTTACTCCTGTTTGACTCCCTAACACAATCAAAGGAACTATACTAAGGGAACTCTACTATGTTATTGTTAAGCCTGGCTGATGTCATGTAACTGTGAAAAATTACTGAACTGTGGAAAATGACTGGATGTGCTTTTAGTGCTGTTTTGGGCTGTATAAATATTGCCTGTATTCGGGGCATTCTTTGAGAGGGCAGAAGCAGGTGCTTGAGTGAACAGCAGTTCTTTGAATTATTTCATAGATAAGTCTAGGCGACTATCACACACCCACCACCCTTTGTGTAAGAAAAAGGGTGAACTTTGAAGACGTTTTTCTCCTCCCTCCCTCCCTCCATCCCTACGACAGTTCTTCCACAAGCCTCTCTATCTCACTGTATACATTATAGTTTTTGCTGCTCTTCTGCCCCAGCCCCATTCCTAAACACATTACCAGAGGCACTTCCTCAGCACTTGCATTATATACTGCCAGCCTTCCCCAGTACCTCTGAGTCCTCTTGCAAGGCCTTTAGTCTTCACTATAGATTTTAGAGATGCAGCGTGGAAACAGGTCCCTCAGCCCACCAAGTTTGCGTCGGCCAGCAATCACACTAGCACTATCCTACATGCTAGGGACATTGTTACAATTGTTAGTATAAGAAAATAACTGCAGATGCTGGTACAAATCGATTTATTCACAAAATGCTGGAGTAACTCAGCAGGTCAGGCAGCATCTCGGGAGAGAAGGAATGGGTGACGTTTCGGGTCGAGACCCTTCTTCAGACTGATGTCAGGGGGGCGGGACAAAGGAAGGATATAGGTGGAGACAGGAAGATAGAGGGAGATCTGGGAAGGAGGAGGGGACGGGAGGGACAGAGGAACTATCTAAAGTTGGAATTACAATTGTTAACAGAAGCCAATTGACCTACAAACCTCTACGTTTTTGGCGTGTGGGAGTAAACCGGAGCGCCCATAGCAAACCCATGTGGTCTCAGGGAGTACGTGCGAACTCCCATACAGACAGTACCCGTGGTCGGGATCGAACCCGGGTCTCTGGTGCTGCGAGGCAGCAACTCTACCGCTGCACTTGAAACGTGACCAGAAACTTCGACGCATGTCTTTTGCTTCCACGGTCGCTGCTTGATCTGCTGAACGTTGTTTTGTTTGTTCAGAGCATGTCCTTTTGTTTGATTAACTCAGGGGAAGTCTGCACTGTGGTCCCACCTGGTGCACTATCAGGACTGTGAGGAGAAGCGGGATGCCTTTGTGGACAGTCCAGGTGAGCAGGTCTCCGTCTGTAAGAGCCGGCTGGCGCTTAACAATATCCAGCGACAGGGGGGGAAAGAAACCAGAGGGGATGGTGCCAGGGAGCGTTCGATCATAGATTCACCTCACGGCAAAGTCACAACCATGCTTGGCAGCACCCAGCAAAGCCAGGGCGTGTTGGCGGCCAGCGTCGAGCAGAGATGGTGAAGCAATCTCCCTCCTGATTAAATTGCTGAAGTATCGCTCTTCGAAAGCTGCACAATTCTGGCTCCCACGGGACAAAGAGGATATTGCTGCTTATGAAAGGACACAAAAGGGAGCAACCACAATGATTGAGGGGCCGGATAGATGGGAAGCAATTATATAGATGCTTGGAAAAACGCAGCAATATAATTCTCACCGATGAGATGACACAGTGTCCTCACCGACGAGATGGCACAGCCACGTCCATTTGTGTTTTCATTTTGCACAGTCCAGACAATCCAAAGAAGCAGGGGGGGAAATTCAAAGCTAATCAGCGGGAAAGACGATTTCAGTGAATGGATTGCCAGTCTATGGAATGGATAGCCAGCCTAAGGGAGGCAGCCAGTATTGATTCATTCAAATGCAAATTGGAAGTTCGGAAAAATTACATTTTGGATGCGGTGTATGAATAATTGAAGGGTTGACATGTGGCGAATGTGGCCTCTTTATGAGAAATGGTTAACTTTGAACATGGGGCTTGCAAAGTACCGGTGCTTCCTCGTCACTTGTCTGAGGCTGGAGTGGGACTGATGGCGAGAGATCGACCGACACAGTCCATCAGTCAAGTTGCTTCATGCACTGCCCGGCGCAGTGCAGCTCACCACCAACACCCAACACTGTGGCCACTCCACTCCATTGCCCAGGGAACGTTGGCCTGGGCTTTAAACCCCTCGCACCACGTTGCTGTTTGCAGTGGAATACATCCTGGAGGTTTCATCACAGGGCTTCCTCCCCTCGACTGCCCTCCCCAGCCTAGGTGTGGAGTCTTCAATTCCTGGAGATCCGGGAACAATCCCGGAACGTTGACAACCTAAAGCTGAAACCGTCTCCATCCCGGTCACTGCCCCTTACTCCCAGCTCCCAGTCGGGTTGAAGACACAGAAGCTTGAAAGCGTGCACTACCAGATTCAGGAACACCCTCTTCCCCTCTGCTATCGGGCTTCAGACCAGCCCTTCTGGAAGCTAGGGAATGTTCAGATTCAGCTCCACCTCATTGTGGACATTGGACTTTGTCTCTGGAACTGTTGTGCTGTAATGATGAGAACTCTACTCTGCACTCTGCATTTTTCCCTTCTCTCTACCTATTGTACTTGTATTTATGTATAGTGTTATCTGATGATCATAAGTGATAGGAGTAGAATTAGGCCATTCGGCCCATCATGTCTACTTCGCCATTCCATCATGGCTGATCTATCTCTCCCTCCTAACCCCATTCTCCTGCCTTCTCCACATAACCTCTTAACACCCGTACTAATCAAGAATCTATCTACCTCTGCCTTAAATATATCCACTGACTTTGCCTCCACAGCCTTCTGTGGCAAAAAAATTCCTCAGATTCACCACTCTCTGACTAAAGAAATTCCTCCTCATCTCCTTCCTAAAAGAACGTTGTTTAATTCTGCGGCTAGTCCTAGTCTCTCCCACTAGTGGAAACATCCTCTCCACATCCACACCCTCTCCCCATCCGCTTCCACCCTATCCAAGTCTTTCACTATTCTTTACATTTCAATGTGGTCCGCCCTCATTCTTCTAAACTCCAGCGAATACAGGCCCAGTGCCGTCAAACGCTCAGCATAGGTTAACCTACTCATTCCTGGCATCATTCTTGTAAACTTCCTCAGGACCCTCTCCAGAGCCAGCACATCCTTCCTTAGATACGGTGCCCAAAGTTGCTCACAATATTCCAAATGCGGCCTGACCAGTGCCTTATGGAGCCTCAGCATTACATCCCTGTTTTTGTATATAAGCCCTCTCGAAATAAATGTGTCTGGCATTGTGTTTGCTTTCTCTACTACTTTACTAATCTCCTCTGGCCCCTCTCCAGATTATAGCATGCAAAACAAGGCTTTTCACTGTGCCTCGGTACATGTGACCATAATGCACCTAAATTTAAATTTCAATCTCCCTCTTAATCCCCTATGGCTGTTTGCTAAAGTCTTTATTGCAGTATACCAGGAAGTAATTTATCTTGACAAATTCTGTACGGTTGGTGATAAGTCTCTCACTGTGTCTTGTCTCCCATCCTTCTGCTTTTCCCACTGTTCCCACAGTTGCAACAGGACCGGAACGGCGGAAGTCAGAGTCGGGACTGATCTTGCCATCCCTCAAGGTTTCCCTCATCCATGACATGAGGTACCGTGTAACTGTGGTCTACACACTTAGATAATGCATTTTATCATTGTGTGTGTGTGGGTGTGTGTACAGACGCACATATGTGCAAACGTGCCCACACACAGACAGGTGTGCACCAGAAATTCTTTAATAACAATGTTAGAATTGAAAGTTCATAAGTTGTAGGAGCAGAATTAGGCCATTCGGTCCATCGTCTACTCTGCTATTTAATCATGGCCGATCTTTCTTTCCCCTCAACCCCATTCTCCTGCCTTCTCCCTATAACCCCCTGACACTCTTACTATCAATCTCCACCTTAAAGATATCCACTGACTTGGCCTCCACAGCCTTCTGAGGCAATGAATTCCACAGATTCACCACCCTCTGACTAAAAAAATTCCTCCGCATCTCCTTTCAAAAGGTACGTCCTTTAATTCTGGGGCCTCTGGTCCTAGACTCTCCCACAAGTGTAAACATCCTTTCCACATCCACTCTATCCAGGCCTTTCGCTGTTCGGTAAGTTTCAAAGTAAACTGTAACTTGGCACATTTTTATGTTCTGATCAGTAACTGTGTTCAGCAGAGAAGAATTAAACAGGTCACTGCACTGGAAATGCCTCTGGCACTAGACTGAATCGTTGTCCATACTACTTGCGAACTGCTTCACAACCCTACATGACACCAATACGATGAATCATTCTATTTCTTTCGCACTTGTAAAATTATCCAGTTTCCTCTTAAATCTATCCATGATATTCCCTCAATCATTCTGCGATGGTAGATTCCAGATTCCCTGAGTAAGGGATTTTCTCCAGAATTTATTGCTAATAGTTTCCAATCGTGATCTACCCCCCTCCACCTGAAAACACACCTACGCCTGCCTCAGCAAACCATTTGGCAATTATATTGAAACCTCCTCTCCAGAGGGAAGCATACGAGCCTGAACAGTCTTCCTGATAATTATATCATCTTCATTCCAGTCATCGTGCTTGGAATTCCGTTTGCTGTTTTCTGCTGTGTATTTTTGTGCTTTTCCTTCATGAGGCAGTGCCTCAAGGGAGCCTGCAATATTCAGAATCTGCTCTTCCCCCACCCACCCTCCCCAGATGTTGCTAGTTGGCACTTTTATTGCCTTTGCTATCAACTGTGCTTTTTTTTATTTTACACTATAAGACCATTGTAAAGAGACAGCCTGCAACGTAAAGAACAAGCTGATTGTTATTAATGCGGTTTGATTCAAATGGACAGTGGTCATTAAACCCCAACAGCCCTTGCTAATAATCGGCACACAGGCAATTTCATGTCAACACGTTGTAAATAATTCAGCTTGTGCTACTTCGCCATCTGTTAATGAAAGAAAGATTTGCATTTATATAGCATCTTTCCTGTCCCTAGGTGATTTACAATCGGGGAAGTGCTTGCACGCAGAAAGGCACTAATGTTTCAGTGCGGTTATTCAAGGATAAATATCGACAAGAGAGCTGCCCCGTTCATCCTTGAGTAGTGCTGGGGGATCCTTTGTATCTGCCTGAGAGGACAGATTTACCGTTTAAAGCCTTGTCCAGAAAACAACACGCCTGGCAACACTGCAGTACGTCTAGACTACAAGACCTGGGCGGGATTCGAACCCTCCACATTACGACGCGGTCACTAACTGCACTCTGTGTACTTGGCCTGCCCCGTCACAATCCCCGACCCCCCCCCCCCCCCCTGTAAAACCCCAGATAGTTGTAAATGAGGCAGGAGGGGGAAACAATGCATTTACAAATGCTGATGTAATGTCATCTTTCAGACATGCCCAGCAAATGAGTGAGATCAAGACGGACGTGGGTCGAGCGCGGGCTTGGATACGGCTCTCTCTGGAAAAAAAGGTGCTCTCCCAACAGCTGAAGCAACTGATGTTCAACCAAAGTCTTATCAAGTAAGTTTTAAGGGATTGATTTCAATGAAACTTGTTGGCCTCCCAGCGCAGTGAGATGTCCAAAGATAGACACAAAGTGCTGGAGTAGCTCAGCGGGTCTGGCAGCATCTCTGCAGAAAAAAAGGATGGGTGACGTATCGGGTCGGGACCTTTCTTCACCCGACCCAAATCGTCACGCATCCTTTTTCTTCAGAGATAGAAACATAGAAACATAGAAAATAGGTGCAGGAGTAGGCCATTCGGCCCTTCGAGCCTGCACCACCATTCAATATGATCATGGCTGATCATCCAACTCAGTATCCCGTACCTGCCTTCTCTCCATACCCCCTGATCCCTTTAGCCACAAGGGCCACATCTAACTCCCTCTTAAATATAGCCAATGAACTGGCCTCAACTACCTTCTGTGGCAGAGAATTCCACAGATTCACCACTCTCTGTGTGAAAAAAAACGTTCTCATCTTGGTCCTAAAAGACTTTCCCCTTATCCTTAAAATGTGACCCCTTGTTCTGGACTTCCTCAACATCGGGAACAATCTTCCTGCATCTAGCCGGTCCAACCCCTTAAGAATTTTGTAAGTTTCTATAAGATCCCCCCTCAATCTTCTAAATTCCAGCGAGTATGCCGAGTCTATCCAGTCTTTCTTCATATGAAAGTCCTGCCATCCCAGGGATCAATCTGGTGAACCTTCTCTGTACTCCCTCTATGGCAAGAATGTCTTTCCTCAGATTAGGAGACCAAAACTGTACGCAATACACCAATGCCCTGTACAACTGCAGCAGAACCTCCCTGCTCCTATACTCAAATCCCCTCGCTATGAATGCCAACATACCATTCGCTTTCTTCACTGCCTGCTGCACCTGCATGCCTACTTTCAATGACTGGTGTACCACGACACCTAAGTCTCGTTGCATCTCCCCTTCTCCTAATCGGCCACCATTCAGATACGGTCTGGCACGCTGCATTAATCCATCTACTTTGCGTCTACCATCGATATAAACCAGCATCTGCAGTTCCTTTCTACACAGTGAGATGTTCGTCAGGGAATGTTCCCTCAAGCAATGGATATCACCGCAGGGGGCCACATGAGGAGCAAGGGTGGTTTTGTTTAAAGATAGATGCAAACTAGTTTGACACTCGTTATGACACTAATTTAGTTTAGAGTTACAGCACAGAAACAGGCCCTTCAGCCCACTGAGTCCGCGCTGACCAGCGATCCCCGTAGCACTAGCACTATCCTACACACCAGGGACAATTTACAATCTTTACCAAAGCCAATTGACCTACAAACCTGTAAGTCTTTGGAGTGTGAGAGGAAATCGGAGGACCCGCGGGAAACCCACACTGTCACAGGGAGAACACACAGACTCCGTACAGACAACACCCGTAGTCAGGATCGAACCCGGGTCTCTGGCGCTGTAAGTCGGCAACTCTACTGCTGCACCACTGTGCCGCCCTAATGAATGTATAGTTGCTGGGAATGGCTGATGCGTTTTTGCTGAGGTTTTGTTTTGTGTATATGTTTTATTCTGAATATGGTTTATTTTGTGGGAAAAAAAGTTGTAGAATTTTATTAAAATCAAGTGAGACATGGGGTTTTATTACACAAAAGACGTGAATTTCTTTAGTTCCTTTCCCGTTCTTTGGTAATCGCAATTTGTAGCCCCTGGAGTAATTTTTGAACTGTAGTCACACGTAATCTATGGAAATGAGGCAGCCAACTTGCTACAGCCAGTAGCTGTAAATAGCGGAGAAATAATTAGGTTCTTGTTTTGGTGATGTTCATTAGAGGATGTATTTTTGCCCTTAACAGAGAGAATGTACCCATCATGTTCAAAATTATGCAGGTATTCCTCAACTTGCAACAAGGATTCTCTCCTTGATAATGGGTCATTAGGTGAAAATGGTAGGTGAATTGTCCACTGTAACTTACCCATGGTGCACAGCTGTATGGCAGCTGAACACTTCACAACCCTTCATCCTTTTTGGGTTTACACCTGACTTCATCCTCGGACTTTGTCCAACTTTCTGCTGATCAAAAAAAAACCCTTGCCTGTGTTCACCCATTTATGGAACTCTGTGGAAATGAGACTGTTGTATGTTGAAAGACTGGAGCGGCTAGGCTTGTATACACTGGAATTTAGAAGAATGAGAGGGGATCTTATCGAAACATATAAGATTATTAAGGGGTTGGACACGCTAGAGGCAGGAAACATGTTCCCAATGTTGGGGGAGTCCAGAACCAGGAGCCACAGTTTAAGAATAAGGGGTAGGCCATTTAGAACGGAGATGAGGAAAAACTTTTTCAGTCAGAGAGTTGTAAATCTGTGGAATTCACTGTCTCAGAAGGCAGTGGAGGCCAAGTCTCTGAATGCATTCAAGAGAGAGCTAGATAGAGCTCTTAAGGGTAGCGGAGTCAGGGACTATGGGGAGAAGGCAGGAACGGGGTACTGATTGAGAATGATCAGCCATGATCACATTGAATGGCGGTGCTGGCTCAAAGGGCCGAATGGCCTACTCCTGCACCTATTGTCTATTTATTGTCTATTGTCTATTTCCGGCTATGCCCTGTCCTGCCACCTCCTCTTTTCCAGCTTTATTTCACGCCTCCCCTGCATTCAGTCTGAAGAAGGATCCTAGCCCTTTCTTGATTAGTACGGGTGTCAGGTTATGGGGGGAAGGCAGGAGAAGGGGGTTAGGAGGGAGAGATAGATCAGCCATGATTGAATGGCGGAGTAGACTTGATGGGCTGAATGGCCTAATTCTGCTCCTTTTCCTCATGACCCGAAACGTAACCCATCCATATTCTCCAGAGATGCTGCCTGACCCGCTGAGTTACTTCAGCATTATGTCTCTTTTATGTACGGTGGAATCTGAGTTGATGGGAATGTGGGGAGAATAAAATGGAATCAGCGCAGAATTACGGGTGCTCCTCAACTTACGATGGGGGTACGTTCCGAGAAACCCATCGCAAACCGAAATTATCCTACGTCGAAATGCATTTAATACACCTGATCACGTGGCTGGAAGCGAGCTGTGGCTCGCTACGGGTCGCTGCCGTTTGCACCATCGCAACGTCAAAATATCGTAAGTTGAAGCATCGTAAGTACGGGAGCATCTATCTGTATTACAAATGGGGCTTTGTTGGTCTATGTGGACTCTGTGGGACAAAGTCAAGTCAAGTCAAGTCAATTTTATTTGTATAGCACATTTAAAAACAACCCACGTTGACCAAAGTGCTGTACATCTGATTAGGTACTAAGGAAAAAATGAAACATACAGTAGCACACAAACATAACAGCACATACAAAACAGTTCACAGCACCTCCTCAATGGGCCTCAAACGCTAGGGAGTAGAAATAGGTTTTATTTCCATTCCATTTCCATTCCATTTCCATTCTATTTTAAGGGCTTATTTCCATTCTGTTTGACTATTTCTCCAAATCTCTTCGACTGAAATATTGGTCACTTATCCCAGTGCATGCTGACTGTCAGATTTTATGTCACTTCAGGCCATTCAACTGCACTTGGAGGCTCTCTGGTTCAAAAGAAAAGTTCTTGGTGTTATAATTGACCTGCATTCAGAGATGTTAATTATTCACCTGGTGTTGGGTTTCTCTGTTTCCTATTCACAGGAAGCTGTACAAACGTTATGCCTTCCTACGTTGCGAAGAGGAGAAGGAACAATTCCTTTATCATCTGTTGTCGCTCAATGCCGTGGACTACTTCTGCTTTACCAGCGTGTTCACGACCATTAGTAAGTCAGTACCATGTAGATAGAATGTATAAAAGTGCAGCACAGGAACAGGCCCTTCAGCCCACAATGTCTGTGCCTATCGTGATGTCAAGACCAACTCTTATCCGCCTGCACATGATCCGTATCCCTCCATTATAGAACATAGTACAGTGCAGCAGTGTATCTGAATCAAAATAAGTTCAGAGTTGAATTTGGAGAATTACTTTTCAACCAAACAATTGGATGTTTAGTTTACTATTGAACCATGCACCGATGTACAGTGAACAGCTTTTTGCTGCGTGCTATCCAGTCAGTGAAAAGACTACACATGATTACAATCAAGCCGTCCACAGATACGGGATAATGGGAATAATGATTAGTGCTAGATAAAGTCCAGTAAATTCTAATTAAAGAGAGTTCAAAGGTCTCCAAGGCCAAAGTTGCCAGGACTTGAGAGACAATAGACAATAGACAATAGGTGCAGGAGTAGGCCATTCAGCCCTTCGAGCCAGCACCGCCATTCAATGCGATCATGGCTGATCACTCTCAATCAGTACCCCGTTCCTGCCTTCTCCCCATACCCCCTCACTCCGCTATCCTTAAGAGCTCTATCCAGCTCTCTCTTGAAAGCATCCAACGAACTGGCCTCCACTGCCTTCTGAGGCAGAGAATTCCACACCTTCACCACTCTCTGACTGAAAAAGTTCTTCCTCATCTCCGTTCTAAATGGCCTACCCCTTATTCTTAAACTGTGGCCCCTTGTTCTGGACTCCCCCAACATTGGGAACATGTTTCCTGCCTCTAATGTGTCCAATCCCCTAATTATCTTATATGTTTCAATAAGATCCCCCCTCATCCTTCTAAATTCCAGTGTATACAAGCCTAATTGCTCCAGCCTTTCAACATACGACAGTCCCGCCATTCCGGGAATTAACCTAGTGAACCTACGAGAGGTTGAGGAAGCGGTTGAGAAGGCTAGGACTATCCTTTGGACTACAGGAGGATGAGGGGTGATCTTCTAGAGGTGTATATGAACATGAGAGGAATAGACAGAATCGATACACAGCGTCTTTTACCCAAAGTAGGGGAATCAAGAACAAAAGGACATAGTTTGAAGGTGGGAGGAGAAAGATTTAATAGGAATCTGAGGCAACTTTTTCACACTGAGGGTGGTGGGTGTATGGAATGAACTGCCAGAGGATGTGGTTGAGGCAGAAACTATAACAACATTTCAAAGACATTTGGTCGGGGAGATGGATAAGGAAAGTTTAGAGAGATGTGGGTGAAATGCGGGCATGTGGGACGAGCATTGCTGGGGCATCTTGTTTGGCACGGGCAAGTTGGGCCGAAGGGTCTGTTTCCGTGCTGTATGACTCTATGAGTTCAACTTAAACTCTTTCTGAGTCGGGGAATTGCCACCCATTGAGTCTAATGCACAAGAGCGGCTTCACATCGAAATGTGAGGTGGGGATAGGGGAATGGGAAGGTAAGAGTTACATTTGGTTGAACAGAGATTTATCCCATCTCCTCTTACTTCCCGCAGTGATCCCATACAGAGCGATGATAATCCCCATCAAAAAGCTGAGTAACTCCATCACCACCTCCAACCCTTGGATCAGCGTGTCGGGTGAGCTGGGTGGGACTGGAGTGATGCAGGTCCCCAAGAACCTCTTGGAGATGACGTTTGAGGTTGGTTGCTTCAGTCACACTTTCCAAACGAAATGATCTTTGCATCGTTTTTAAAATTTCACTCGTTGAAATTCCTTCCTATTCCCGAAATCGTGCTCCAAAATTCCTTGAGGGACCCTCCATTTATCGTCTAGTGCAATTAATCTGCTAGTCGTACGGAGATTGTACGTACTTCCCATGACCTGCGTGGGTTTTCTCTGGTTTTCTCCCACACTGCAAAGACATACAGGATTGTAAGTTTATTGGCTTCTTTAAAATTGTAAATTGTCCCGGGTGTGTAGGATAGTGTTAGTGT
Source organism: Rhinoraja longicauda (assembly GCF_053455715.1). Lineage (NCBI taxonomy): Eukaryota > Metazoa > Chordata > Chondrichthyes > Rajiformes > Arhynchobatidae > Rhinoraja > Rhinoraja longicauda. The sequence goes on along the minus strand of NC_135972.1, from coordinate 13,490,649 downwards.
ACGGGGATCACTGGGCGGTGTGGACTCGGTGGGCCGAAGGGCCTGTTTCTGTGCTATATCTCTCAACTAAAGCCCAAAGTATTTCCTCCCATGGGTCACCCTTGGCAGAAAGCATTAGTCTGGGCCAGCACTATCTAATCTTGAAGCCATCATCTTTGGACCCGAATTAATGGGATATCCTTCCATCCATGTGGGGCTTTCAAGACCCCATTATTCCCATTTGCAACTTCTCCAAATAGAACTGAAAACTCAGCAAACTATTTTGATCTAGTTGGGTTTTGCTGATCACCATTTTGATTTTTCTCATCCTCTTGATTAACCTTTTGTAGCAGAGGAGAATGCAGATATCGGGTGATAGGAGCCATTTTGGATCGTTCTGACGGAGAGCCCACGTCAGATGCAATAAGCCAAGTGACCTGCTGTCCAGTGGAAAATCTCTGTGATTTCGTAGAATTAGTTTGATTTTAGCCCTTTGCAATAAACTAGGTTTGCTCATAAAATAACTGAATATGTTTGTGGTACAATGCATGAACTTTCTTCACAGTTTTTGTAATTCACAGAGGAATACAGAATGAAAACGGGCTCCTTGCTCGCCAAATCTGTATTGTATCAAATGCCAGCCCATACTTTATTTTCCCACACTCCCATCAACTCTCCCCAATTATGACCTGGAACCTGTTCACTGGAGAAACCCACACAGTCACAGGGCAAATGTTCAAAGTCCACCCAGATGGAGATCAGGATTGAACGGCAGTCTCCAGCGCTCCGTGGATGCTGCCACCCTGGCACTCTGTTTAATCTCCTCATCTTGCTCATGTTCAATGGGATTTGATTTCTCAAATCTTCACTTCCACTTAGTTCAGGTTCTGCAAGTCTCATTGCAGTTGACACATGGTTGATTGGGCAGGTTGGGAATGTCCTCAGAGAGGAAAACCTGGAGGTGGATGATTTGAGAGTGGAGTGGAGTGGAGGGAGTCCTGGATAGCATGTTGCCCTTGCAGCAGTGAGGATAACTAATCTCTCCTCCTCACACTTCCAGTGCCAGAACCTGGGCAAGCTGACAACCGTTCAGATTGGACATGACAACTCAGGGCTTTTAGCCAAGTGGCTGGTGGATTGCGTGATGGTCAGGAATGAGATCACAGGACACACCTACAGGTAAGGATTTAACAAGCCTATGTAAAACACCTTCGCTCAGCGAGCCGAGCTCACTGCTCGTCTCCGATCTCAGATGAGATCAGCTTGACTAGGAATTAAACCACAGGATAGATACACAGGACGGGTCAGGTGGTCAGATAATGTCTATGGGGGAAGAGTAGAAGAAATTCTTGACATGAATTGATATGAATATGAAGATATTCTTCATAATTGCAACAAAGAGACAAACAGATATTAACAGTCGAGACAAAGCCTCAGGATAAATGGAGCTACCTTTAGATTCAAAAACAGGAGAATAATCCCGGGGCTGATTGGATTAACATATGACGAACATTGAAGGCTCTGGGCCTGTACATGCTGGAGTTCAGGAGGATGAGGGGAGATCCCATTAAAACCTACTGAATAATGGTTATTGGATGGGGAGAGGGTGTTTCCACTAGTGGGAGAGTCAAGGACCAGAGGGCACAACCTCAGAGTAAAGGATGTATCTTTGAAAAGGAGATGAGAAGGAATTTCCTTCAGCCAGACGATGGTGAATCTGTGGAATTCATTCCCACAGACAGCTGTGGAGGCCAAGTCATTGGGTATTTGTAAAGCGAAGATTGTTAGGTTCTTGATTAGTACGGGTGTCAACGGTTATGGGGAGAAGGCAGGAAAATGGGGTTGAGAGGAAAAGATGGATCAGCCATGATTGAATGGCGGAGTAGACTTGATGGGCCAAATGGCCTAATTCTGCTCCTATCACTTAAGTCATGCTGGGGCATTGGGATCTGCAGGGAATCATTGATGAGCTGACAGCACAATGTAATCAGAGGCCGATTGCCCCAACCCGCGGCGGCCCTTCCCCCACCAGCCCCAATGACGTCACCTGACGGCCTGTGTTCTCCCGCGTTGTCTCAGGTTCCCGTGCGGCCGGTGGCTGGGGAAGGGAGTGGACGACGGCAGTTTGGAGAGGATCCTGGTGGGCGAGCTGATCGCCTCGGCGGCGGAGGAGGACCTGAGCAAGCAGTGCCGCACCCCGCCGCAGCTGCGGTCTCCCACTGTCGCCCGGCGGCTCAGCATCACCTCCCTCGGCGGCAGGACGGCCAGTGAGTTCACCATTACTGTTCCTTCACTGCTATTGAGTCTAAGAGTTGGCACGCCATGTCGAAGCTGTGCAAGGCATTGCTAAGGCCACACTGAGAAAGAACATTGTGGTCACCATATTGTGGAGAGGATGTGGTAATGGGATATACACCAGGATGTTGCCAGGAATACAATATAATACAATATATCTTTATTGTCATTGTACCCAGGGGTACAACGAGATTGGGAATGCGCCTCCCATACGATGCAATAATTTAAGTAATTAACAGCAACCCAACAAAACGAAACAATTGTAACAGTTTTTAGACAGGGTAAAGTGCAAGTTGATCTATGCGTTGTGGCCATCCGGCTCAGCAGGACCGGTTCACAGCAGCTATGGCCCTGGGGATGAAGCTGTTCCTGAGTCTGGAGGTGCGCACGTAGAAGGCCTTGTATCGTCTGCCCGATGGAGGGCTTCAGATACAAGGGAAGAGTGGATAAGGTGAGATTGTTCTCACTGGAGCACTGGATGCTACGGAGTTACTTTACAGAAGTTTATAAAGTCAAAAGGGCCATAGTTAAGGTAGGTGGCCCAAGTCTTTTTCTAAGGGTGGAGGATCTAGATTCAGAGGACAGAGGGTTCAGGTGAAATAGGAAATATTTCAAGAGTGAAGAGCATTTAATTGTCATACGCATCAAAATCGAGCAATGACATTCTTACTTGCAGCAGTACAGCAGGTCTGTAAACACAGTAGTCACAGAAAGCACGATAAAACAAACAACAAAAAAGTTCAATAAATTGAAAGAAACATTGGTGCAAAGCAAAACAAAAGGCAAAAATCCCTAGTGCAACTAAGACAGTTCAACGTTTAGTTGGTGTTTGTGGTGTTCAATAAGCCAGATGGTTGTTGAGAAAAAGTTGTTCCTGAACCTGGACGTCACAGTTTTCAGGCTCCTGCATCTGGAGTTTAGTTTCAAGGAATAGGCTCCTACCTCCTTCCCGATGGCAGGAGTGAAATGAGAGCGTGGCCAGGGTGGTGTCAGTCCTTGATGATGCGGGCGGCATTTTGAGGCAGTGCCTCAAAGGAGGTCTAAGGAACAAGGTACAGTGGTATAATTGTAATGTAGTAATTGTAATATAAGATTACTGGGGGATCTTGGTCTAATGGGCAGAGGAATGGCAGTTGGAGATTAATTCAGGTAAATACAGGATGTTGCATTTAGGTGAGACAAACCAGGGCAGGAATTCTGGTTCCTGAGAATCCTGAGACATGCAGTAAATGTCTCAGTTGAGGAGATGAGAAAGGATTTAAAAGGAGTGAAATGGAAATTGTTGTTTTATGAAAAGGATATAATAGAGAAATGGAGGATATTTAAAGGTGAAATTTTGAGAGTACAGAGTCTTTATGTCCCTGTTCGGTGGAAAGGAAAGAATAATAATTTGAAAGAGCTGTGGTTTTCCAGGGAAATTGGACACGGTTCGGAAAAAGAGGGAGATATACAATAAATATAAGCGGCAGGGAGTAAATGAGGTTCTTGAGGAATATAAAGAATGTAAAAGGAATCTTAAAAAGGAAATTAGAAAAGCGAAAAAAAGATATGAGGCTGCTTTGGCAAGTAATGTAAAAGTAAACCCCAAGGGGTTCTACAGATATGTCAATAGCAAAAGGATAGTGAGGGATAAAATTGGTCCATTAGAGAGTCAGAGTGGACAGCTATGTGCTGAGCCGGAAGAAATGGGGGAGATATTAAACAATTTCTTTTCTTCGGTATTTACCGAGGAGAAGGATATTGAATTATGTGAGGTAAGCGAAACAAGTAGAGTAGTGATGGAAATTAGGAGGATTAAAGAAGAGGAGGTACGGACACTTTTGAAGAATATAAAAGTGGATAAGTCTCCAGGTCCTGATAGGATATTCCCTAGGACATTGAGGGAAGTTAGTGCAGAAATAGCAGGGGCTATGACGGAAATATTTCAAACGTCATTAGAAACAGGGATGGTGCCGGAAGATTGGCGCATTGCGCATGTTGTGCCTTTGTTTAAAAAAGGTTCTAAAAGTAAACCTAGCAATTCTCGACCTATTAGTTTGACGTCTGTGGTGGGAAAATTAATGGAAAAGATACTTAGGGACAATATATATAATTATTTGGATAATCAAGGCCTGATTAGAAACAGTCAACATGGATTTGTGCCTGGAAGGTCATGTTTGACTAATCTTCTTGAATTTTTTGAAGAGGTTACCAGGGAAATTGATAAGGGCAAGGCTGTGGATGTTGTCTATATGGACTTCAGTAAGGCATTTGACAAGGTTCCACATGGAAGGTTGATTAAGAAGGTTAAATCGTTGGGTATTAATAGTGAGGTTGCAAGATGGATTCAACAATGGCTGAATGGGAGATACCAGAGGGTAACGGTTGACAATTGTATGTCAGGTTGGAGGCCAGTGTTTAGTGGAGTGCCCCAAGGATCTGTGTTGGGTCCACTGTTGTTTGTCATTTACATTAATGATCTGGATGATAGTGTGGCAAATTGGATTAGTAAATATGCAGATGATACTAAGATAGGTGGAGTAGTTGATAGTGAGGTAGATTTTCAAAGTCTACAGAGAGACTTGGGCCTTTTGGAAGGGTGGGCTGAAAGATGGCAGATGGAGTTTAATGCTGATAAGTGTGAGGTGCTGCATTTTGGTAGGACAAATCAAAATAGGACGTACAGGGTAAATGGTAGGGAATTGAGGAATGCAGTGGAACAGAGGGATCTGGGAATAACTGTGCATTGTTCCCTGAAGGTGGAATCTCATGTGGATAGGGTGGTGAAGAAGGTGTTTGGTATGCTTGCCTTAATAAATCAGAGCATCGAGTATAGAAGTTGGGATGTAATGTTGAAATTGTACAGGGCATTGGTGAGGCCGAATCTGGAGTATGGTGTGCAGTTCTGGTCGCCAAATTATAGGAAGGATGTCGACAAAATGGAGAGGGTACAGAGGAGATTTACTAGAATGTTGACTGGGTTTCAGCACTTGGGCTACAGAGAGAGGTTGAACAGGTTGGGTCTTTATTCTTTGGAGCGTAGAAGGTTGAGGGAGGACTTGATAGAGGTTTTTTAAATTTTGAGAGGGACGGACAGAGTTGACGTGGGTAGGCTTTTCCCTTTGAGAGTGGGGAAGATTCCAACAAGGGGACATAGCTTCAGAATTGAGGGACAAAGGTTTAGGGGTAACATGAGGGGGAACTTCTTTACTCAGAGGGTTGTGGCTGTATGGAATGGGCTTCCGGTGGAAGTGGTGGAGGCTGGCTCGATTTTATTATTTAAGAGTAAATTGGATAGGTATATGGATAAGAGGGGATTAGAGGGTTATGGTCTGAGTGCAGGTAGATGAGACTAGGTCAGGGAGAATGGTCGGCGTGGACTGGTAGGGCCGGACAGGCCTGTTTCCATGCTGTAGTTGTTATATGTTATATGTTTGTTATATGTTAAATAGTAAGGCCCCGGGGTTACTAACAGCCAAGTTAAGTTGTGAGGCAGAAACTGTTTCCACTGGCAAGGGAGCCAGTGACCGCAGGACTCTGACTTATACTAATTAGCAAAATAACTAGGAGAGGGTGATCATCGCCCTCAAGGGAAGGAAGGATCCTTAAAAGGTCATTAAGATGATCCTTAATCATCTTGTTTTGGTCAAGGATGCACTGCATTTACAGTGTTTCATGGAAAGAGGGATAAACATGTAGATGGGATTGGTTAATAGATTGCAGACGACACCAGACGTGAGGAAGGATAAACCAAAGGATACAGCAGGTTACAGATCGGTTACTGACGTGAGTAGAGAAATGGTAGATGGAGTTTAATCCAAGCATGTCTGATGTGCTGTACTTTGGGAGGTTGAATGTAGAGGAAAAATATGTAGTTATAATATATAGTTATAATATATAGGAGTAATATTTTAGAATATATATATATATTCCTAGTATAGTCAGGACATGTTGGCCGGTGTGGGCAAGTTGAGCTAAAAGGCCTGTTTCCATGCTAAAAAACTCTCATGACTCTATATTAACACAGCCCTTAACAACATTGATGTGCATTGATGTCTATTGTCTATTGTCAGAGGGATCTTGGGGTCCAAGTCGATAGTTCCTTGAAAGTGGCAACACAAGTAGACAAGAGTGGTGAAGAAGGCGTATGGTGTGCCTGCCTTCATCAGTCTGAACATTGAGTGTAAGAAGCAGGAAGACATGTTGTAGTTTTATAAAACTTTGTGTGCACTTCCCATCACCCCATTACAGGAAGGATGTGGAGTGGAGAGGGTGCAGAAGAGGCTTACCTGATGCTGCCTGGATTAGATGGCATGAGGCATAAAGAGAGGCCTGGATTGTTTTCGTTGTAGCATCAGAGGTTGAGGGGAGACCTGATAGAAATTTATAAAATAATGAGAGGCATAGATAGGGTAAAAATCTAGAACCTATTTTCCAGGGCAGAAATATGGAGGACTAGAGGGCATGGTTTTACGGTCAGAGTTGGGAAGTTTAACGGAAATGTTCAGGATAGTTTTTTTCACAGAGAGTGGTGGTTGCGTGGAGTGCACTGCCAGCGGTGGAGGTGGAAGCAGAAATGATATTTAAGAGTTGTATTTAAGAGGCTTTCAGTTAGGCACATGGATATGCAGGTAATGAATGGATATGGATCACAAGCAGTCAGAGGAGATCAGTTTATCTTGGAATCATATACAGCACAGATATTGTGGGCCGAAGGGCCTGCTCCAATGCTGTATTGTTCTATTTTGTGACTTGGATAGAAAATTGGTTGACAGACAGAAAGCAAAGAGTGGGGATAAATGGGTCCCTTTCAGAATGGCAGGCAGTAACTAGTGGGGTACCGCAAGGCTCGGTGCTGGGACCGCAGCTATTTACAATATACATTAATGACTTGGATGAAGGGATTAAAAGTACCATTAGCAAATTTGCAGATGATACAAAGCTGGATGGTAGTGTGAACTGTGAGGAAGATGCTATGAGGTTGCAGGGTGACTTGGACAGGTTGTGTGAGTGGGCGGATACATGGCAGATGCAGTTTAATGTGGATAAGTGTGAGGTTATCCACTTTGGTGGTAAGAATAGGAAGGCAGAGTATTATCTGAATGGTGTCAAGTTAGGAACAGGGGACGTACAACGAGATCTGGTTGTCCTAGTGCATCGGTCACTGAAAGGAAGCATGCAGGTACAGCAGGCAGTGAAGAAAGCCAATGGAATGTTGGCCTTCATAACAAGAGGAGTTGAGTATAGGAGCAAAGAGGTCCTTCTGCAGTTGTACAGGGCCCTAGTGAGACCGCACCTGGAGTACTGTGTGCAGTTTTGGTCTCCAAATTTGAGGAAGGATATTCTTGCTATTGAGGGCGTGCAGCGTAGGTTTACTAGGTTAATTCCCGGAATGGCGGGACTGTCATATGTTGAAAGACTGGAGCGACTAGGCTTGTATACACTGGAATTTAGAAGGATGCGAGGAGATCTTATTGAAACGTATAAGATTATTAAGAGGTTGGACACGTTAGAGGCAGGAAACATGTTCCCAATGTTGGGGGAGTCCAGAACAAGGGGCCACAGTTTAAGAATAAGGGGTAGGCCATTTAGAACTAAGATGAGGAAAAACTTTTTCAGTCAGAGAGTTGTAAATCTGTGGAATTCTCTGCCTCAGAAGGCAGTGGAGGCCACTTCTCTGAATGCATTCAAGAGAGAGCTTGATAGAGCTCTTAAGGATAGCAGAGTCAGGGGGTATGGGGAGAAGGCAGGAACGGGGTACTGATTGAGAATGATCAGCCATGATCACATTGAATGGCGGTGCTGGCTCGAAGGGCCGAATGGCCTCCTCCTGCACCTATTGTCTATTGTCTAATGTTCTAATTAGCTAATGCTTTCAACAAACTACAGTCAGCAGGATGAGCTGAATAACTTTCTTCACTGTTGCATGATTCAACGATCAGTCAATCGGCAAGATAAATCTTGCAGATGACAAATGTGTCTTTCACCAAGCCCAACGTCCTCTTTGAATTTCAATAAATTGAAAAATTGTCAGCTCTGCTAAATCATTTTTATTTTATCGACAGAGCCAAACGCTGGGCAAATTCAAGACGGAATTGGGGAGTCTATCAATAATATCGTGAAGCACTTTCACAAGCCAGAAAAAGAGGTGTGTTTCCAAAAATACTGTGATATTTGTGCTTACACTTGAAATATTAGATTTAGATTTCTTTTTCCAAAGTGCCCCTGTGTTATGGCGGTACAGGTGAACAGAAACCCGCCCTTATGAATGACAAATCAATGCCAAATAACCTGAGACACGGAATAAGAAATAACGTAAACAGAATTTACAGGGGGGGGAAAAAACTAAATAAATGAAAAATGTGAAAGAAACAATCAATTTTGTCAATGATTTTGGTTATAGAAAATTGGATACAGTCTGTTTTCTCAGAACTCATCCCTCTGTAGCATGGGACTCCATTTTTGTTCTTGGATCAAGTGGTGGGGCAGCGGTAGAGTTGCTGCCTTACAGCGCTTACAGCGCCAGAGACCCAGGTTCGATCCTGGCTACGGGTGCTTGTCTGTACGGGGTTTGTACGTTCTCCCCGTGACCTGTGTGTGTTTTCTCCGAGAACTTCAGTTTCCTCCCACACTCCACAGACCTGCAGGTTAATTGGCTTGGTATAAATGTAGAAATTGTCCCTAGTGTGTGTAGGATAGTGTTAATGGTGCGTACTCGGTGTGCCGAAGGGCCTCTATTTCCGTGCTGTATTCCTAAACTAAACTAAACTTCTCCCAGATCCACCTGTCCAAGTGCCGTAGAAGACTGATCTTTAATTCGGAGAGTTGTGGACATGAATCACACTCCTGACACTTGACCACAGACTCTGCTGATATTTTACAGCAAGAGGAGATGAGATGTTCACTGAGGCATTATTTGTTTCCTTTAGACTAGAAATTTGTTTCCTTTAGGCTTTAGAGATACAATGCAGAAACAGTCCTTCAGTCTACCGAGTCCGCGCCAACCCACAATCAGCCTGTACACTAGCACTGTCCTACAAACTAGGGACAATTTACAATTTATGGAAACCAATCAACTTTCAAACTTGCACATCTTTGGAGTGTGGGAAGAAACCGTGGCACCCAGAGGAAACCCACGCGGTCACAGGGAGAATGTACAAACTCTGTACAGACAGCACCTGTAGTCAGGTATTTATTCACAAAATGCTGGAGTAACTCAGCAGGTCAGGCAGCATCTCAGGAGAGCTTCTCTCCTGAGATGCTGCCTGACCTGCTGAGTTACTCCAGCATTTTGTGAATAAATACCTTCGATTTGTACCAGCATCTGCAGTTATTTTCTTATAGCACCTGTAGCCAGGATCAAACCCGGGTCTCTGGCGCTGTAAGGCAGCAACTCTACCGCTACACCACTGTGCCGCCCCTCTGGAGGTCTAAGTCAGGGGAACAGGACTTTTGGGTCGGAACCCTTCTTCTGAACCGAAACGTCACCTATTCCTTTTCTCCAGAGAAGCTGCCTGACCTGCTGAGTTACTCCAGCACCTTGTGTCTATCTTTGGCATAAACGAGCATCTGCAGTTCCTTCCTACACCAGAGGTGTGTGATGTTGGGAAGGCAGAGCGGGTTGCTTTTACTGAAGGGGAATGTTATGTCATCGTATAGTTTACTGGGACACGGATGTTGTGGAATTGTTAATCAGATCTGATGAAGAGGTGAAGTTTCACCAGCTGGAGGGGAAGGTTTAACAACTGAGTTGGTGTTCCAAGTGATCTTGGTCTTCTGTGGTTGTCTGGTGTCAGAGGATCTCGTGCGGTGGAACAACACTGACACCATGTGGCCGCAGTGAGCAATTTATGAGATTGCTTCACTTTAGTTTAGAGATACAGCGTGGAAACAGACCCTGGCAGCCCACCGAATCCGCGCTGACCAGCGACCCCCCTGGCCTCTCTAGTCCCATCCTACACACTCAGGACAATTTACAGAAGCCAACTAACCTACAAACCGGCACGACTTTGGAATGTGGGAGGAAACCCACACGGGCGCGGGGAGAACGTACAAATTCCGTACAGACAGCACCCGCAGTCAGGATCGAACCGGTCGGTGTCTCAGGCTACGTAAGACAGCAACTCTGCCGCTGCGCCACTGTGCTGGGTACTTGCGGAATTCCCATGATCATTAGTGATGGGCAATTTGTCAGTGCTCAATGTTACCACAAGGAAGTGTGACAAAATAATTGAAGTAGGGACACACACACACATAGAGACAAGTTTAACATGCCGACATAGGAAAAAAGGAGCATGCAGAATCCTGATTTTATGCCGTGGTAGCTTTATTTTTGACTGCCCATTTGTAAAATCGACATTCTCCTCCATCTTATGGGATTCCTTCTTGGTTTTTTTTACCTCAAGTCTTCCAATGCATTCTGTCACAGATACAGGGAAATATATTCCCAGAGTGGCCGCAATCTGATTTCATTCTTTCGAACTACAGATCATCTTAACTGGAGTAAGTAGAGCTAAATCAGGGAGAGAGGGACTGCAGTCACCTCTTTTCTGAATATCTTCACCTTTCCTCCATGGTTATTAGCTCCTTTGGTAGAGGAGGCAGAACCAATCTTTGGGTTGTGATCTCTGAGCCTGTCACTAACTGGCTCAGTGCTCCCAGCAAGGGGAGCCCTCTCCACAGAGAAGGGAATGTGCTTTCCCATCAAGGCTTTCTGTTTTGCATTTGACCGTCCTCCTTTCCCTGATATGATTGTGCGTTTCAAACTGTTTACAAGAGGATGCCCTGCAATAGAGCAGCATAGTAGTGGAGTAGCTGCCTTTCAGTGGCAGAGACCCGGGTGCGATCCTAACTCAGGGTGCTGTCTGTACGGGGTTTGTACGTTCTCCCTGTGACCACGTGGGTTTTCTCTGGGTGCTCCGGTTTTCTCCCACACTCCAAAAACGTACATGTTTGTAGGCTAATTGGCTTGTAAAATTGAAAAAACTGTCTCTGTGTAGGATAGTGCGAGTGTACAGAATGATCGCTGATCGGCACAGACTCGATGGGTCGAAGGGCCTGCTCCCACGTTGTATGTCTAAAGTCTAAAGTAAAGAAACATGGGATGGGGCCGCACAGATACCAGAGCTTGAATAACATTCAGGTATTTTGGCTAGAATGTTCGCAGAAAAGTAAAAATAATTAAAATTGTACTCCGAGCTCTGGCAGTGTAATTGTGGTTGAAAAGCAAAACGCCTCTAATTCCGAGGACAGAATCATCACCTTACATGAGATTGTCCTGTGTCAACATCGGGCTGGAGGATCAAATGGTAGTAAAGTTGGGCCTGCCTTCAGAAAGGGGTTTCGAACTGCTGGACTGTAGATAAGATGACATGTGCAATCACAATGTTTAAAAGACACTTGGACAGATGCATGATTTTTAAGAATTTTAAATAGTGGCAGAATTATGGCAACCGTACATTTGTGGTTGTGCAAAAGAATCTCACTGTGCTGTGCGCACGTGACAATAAAGAACCATTGATGATCGGAACGTGTGAGGGGGGATATGGACCGAATGCAGGTAAACGGGACTAGCCCAAACGGACATCTTGGTCAACATGAATGAGTTGGGCCGAAGGGCCTGTTTCCGTGATGTATGAACTTTTGATTCTAAGAGATCAAAGTAGGTGTTGTTGATAAACCTCCCCCTGTGTGTTTCTGCAGAGAGGCAGTCTGACCATCCTGCTGTGTGGGGAATATGGCCTGGTGTCAGCACTGGAACAAGTCTTTCACCACGGATTCAAATCAGTCCGCCTCTTCCAGAAGAACGTCTTCATCTGGGACTTCCTAGGTGAGCGCCGGACACCGCGCGGCCTTCCTTTGCTGCACGGTCTCAGTTCAGTTTAGTTTATTGTCACGAGGTACAGTGAAAAGCTTTTGTTGCAAGCTAGCCAGCCAGCGGAAAGACAATACACGATTACAGTCGAGCGATCCACAGTGTACAGATACATGATAAGGGATCATAATTAAAGTAAGAAAGGTTGCTGTGGGAGTAGAGATTTAAGAGTGTGGAGCGATTGTAATATGTGATTGTAGATCTGCCTCTGTGCTCGCACGCAAATAGTCACCTGGGTTGGGCAACATCTTCTGGCAAATAGTAAATCTGCACAGTTGCAAATAGTCACTCGACAACAGCTTCTGATTGAGGTGCCTCAACAGTTCAGTGCTTGAAGGCTTCGCCCTGTGCCGCGCTGAGCCTGTAAGCACAATGTTGAGTGACTGGTTTGTGTTGGTTGTAGACATGGTGAACTTCGGGACAATACCCTCGGCCTCTCCCTCTTCCAGCCCCGAAGCATGAACAACGACTGATCAGTTACACGTGCTTCTAATCTGTGCATTAGTTTAATTCAGAGATGCAGCTTGGAAACAGGCCCTTCAGCCCACCGAGTCCACAACGACCAGCGATCCCCGCACATTATTTAACACTATATTAATAGTTGTGGAGAGTAATTGGTGAACAGACCCTGAACAAGTTTAATATACTCGTGGGTCACTCCATACTAAATCACTGCAAACCCTTCTCTCTGGTTGCTTTACATATTGCACTAATATTAACACACTCGCAAGTTAATTGCACAAGTTTAAAGCTGGCACACAATGTTAACCTGACACAATAGTGCGTTTCTTCCCCACACTGCAGGCTGAAATCTGATTAATATAGCTGTTCACTTTACATTTGATTTGGCCTACGCTACACCATCTGATGGAAGGGTTTCTTTAGTTTAGTTTAGTTTAGAGATACAACATAGAAACAGGCACCGAGTCCGTGCCGACCAGCGATCCCCATACATTAGCACTATCCTACAGACTAGGGACAATTTACAATCTTTACCAAAGCCAATTAACCTACAGACCTATACATCTTTGGAGTGTGGGAAGAAATTTGAGCTCCTGGGGAAAACTCACGGGGAGAACGTACAAACTCCACACAGATAGCACCCGTAGTCAGGATTGAACCCGGGTCTCTGGCACTTCAAGTCAGCAATTCCACTGCTGCACCACCGTGCCACCACAGTGGATGGGGTGACATCTTACTGACCTCCCTGTTGCACTTTGAATGCCGTTCCTGCACCTCAGTCTGAAGAAGGGTCTCGACCCGAAACGTCACACATTCCTTCTCTCCTGAGATGCTGCCTGACCTGCTGAGTTACTCCAGCATTTTGTGAATAAATACCTTCGATTTGTACCAGCGTCTGCAGTTATTTTCCTACACCACCTGCCGCTCCACTGCGATTTCTCCTCAAGGTATCTCTACTTTGATCAGTCTGAAGAAGGGTCTCGACCCAAAACGTCACAGATTCCTTCTCTCCTGAGATGCTGCCTGACCTGCTGAGTTACTCCAGCATTTTGTGATACCTTCGGTTCCTACACTTACGGTTGGCTCACTAGAATCTGCAAGGTCTTGGTGTTAGTTTATGGTTCCTTCTTCCCTCTCCTGCATGCGTTAACTTTATTGAGTTGCTGTTAAGCTAGCAGTATTAGTTATCCTCTGGGGACCTTGGCCAAGTGGCGTTTTCAAGTCAAGTCAAGTCAAATTTATTTGTCACATACACATACTCGATGTGCAGTGAAATGAAAGTGGCAATGCCTGCGGGTTGTGCACAAAAATAATTACAGTTACAGCATATAAATAAAGTTAATAAGTTACTAAACATAGCACAAAAAGTGTCGACAAAAATTTAGTCTCTGGGGTTATCAAAGTTGACAGTCCTGATGGCCTGTGGGAAGAAGCTCCGTCTCATCCTCTCCGTTTTCACAGCGTGACAGCGGAGGCGTTTGCCTGACCGTAGCATCTGGAACAGTCCGTTACTGGGGTGGCAGGGGTCCCTCATGATCTTGCTTGCTCTGGATCTGCACCTCCTGATGTATAGGTCCTGCAGGGGGACGAGTGTAGTTCCCATGGTGCGTTCTGCCGAACGCACTACTCTCTGCAGGGCCATCCTGTCCTGGGCAGAGCTGTTCCCAAACCAGACTGTAATGTTGCCGGACAGGATGCTCTCTACAGCCCCAGAGTAGAAGCAATGAAGGATCCTCAGCGACACTCTGAATTTCCTCAGTTGTCTAAGGTGGTAAAGGCGCTGCTTAGCCTTACCCACCAGTGCGGCAATGTGCGTTGCCCACGTCAGATCCTCTGCGATGCGGACTCCCAAGTATTTGAAACTGCTCACCCTATCCACAATAGACCCATTTATCTCCAGTGGCGTGTACGTCCTTGGATGTTTAGCCCTTCTGAAGTCCACAATCAGCTCCTTTGTTTTAGTGACATTCAAGAGGAGGCTATTGTCCTGACACCAGAGTGCCAGATCAGCCACCTCCTCCCGGTAGGCCTTCTCATCGTTGTTGGAGATCCGGCCCACCACCACAGTGTCATCAGCAAACTTGATGATGGAGTTTGAGCTGAACCTGAACCAGTCATGTGTGTACAGGGAGTACAGTAGGGGGCTAAGGACGCAGCCCTGGGGGGATCCTATGTTCAGGGTGAGGGAGCTAGATGTGTGTTCCCCCATCCTGACCACTTGGGGCCTGGCAGTGAGAAAGTCCAGGACCCAGGCACACAGAGGGGTGCTAAGCCCCAGTTCCAGCAGCTTCTCAACCAGTCTGCTGGGGACTATTGTGTTGAATGCTGAACTAAAGTCAATGAACAGCATCCTCACATAGCCCCCCTGGCTGTCCAGATGAGAGCGGTGTGTAGAACCTGGGAGACCGCATCATCCGTGGACCTGTTCGGACGGTATGCGAACTGTAGTGGGTCCATGTTGCGAGGAAGGAGGGCGCAGATGTGCTTCTTGACTAGCCTCTCCAAGCATTTCATGACAACCGAGGTGAGGGCCACCGGTCAGTAGTCATTTAAACACGCTGGAGAGGCATTCTTTGGCACCGGTACAATGATGGATCTTTTGAAGCATGCAGGGACCACGGACTTTGCCAAGGAGAGGTTGAATATTGTGGTGAGCACTGGAGCAAGCTGAGTAGCACAAGACTTTAGTACTCGCCCAGATATACCATCTGGGCCTCCAGCTTTCCTCGTGTTCACACGCGTCAGAGCCCACCTCACCTCATGCTCGGACACCGAGAATGTGTGCACATCCCCGGCGGTGGATCCCCCTCCAGCCTCGCTAGCCAGCGCCCCTTCGGTGCTGTTTTTAGACGGCGAGCTGGTGGTGTTACCCGTCTCAAACCGTGCGTAAAAATGTTTACATTTCTTAACAACTTAGAAGGAGTGCATTCAGCCCATTGAAATCTGTGCTGGCTCTTGGAGCAACCCCATCAGTTCCATTTCCCCATTTTATTTCCTATCATCCATTCTATCCTCCATGCCCTATCCATGTTTTCCAGAGACGCTGCCTGACCTGCCAAGTTACTCCAGCAGTCTTTATTTTTGTAAAACCGCATCTACATTTCCTTGTGCTCCGGTTTCCTCCCATATCCCAAAGATATTTGAGTTTGTTGGTTAATTGGCCCCAGTGTGTAGGGAATGGATGAGAAAGTGGGATAACGTAGGCGAGTGAGAACGGGCGACCGATGGTTGGCATGGACTCAGTGGGCCGAAGAGCCTGTTTCCACGCTGCATCTTTCAATCAAAAACATAATGGACCTCGCGTGGTGAAGGTGGCTACATTGCGCCATCTTGTGGAATACGGTGAATGTGCTTGGGAAAGATTTATTCTCCACCTTCCCCTGCATTAGACCTTGTTGAGGGGGAAAAAAACTCAAAACAGATGATATATCATTTTCCTTGGTGAACCAGCATCTGCTGTTCCTTGTTTCTACCTCTCCATCATCTATGGACTTGTTCTCACTGCTCCTCCCCTCACTTCCCACATTCCACAATCATTGCATGGTGGGGTGGGAGGAGAAAGCAGGCTGACGCCCCTGGTGTCTCCATCACCGGTATCCCACCTGAGGCAAGCTCCCGGATCAGTCCTGCCCACAGCAGCAATATATGACCCCCCACACCCTTAGCCAGTCCAATCCCCAGCACACACCTCCAGATTCAGGGACAGTTTCTTCCCAGCTGTTATCAGGCAGCTGAATCATCCTACCACAACCAGAGAGCAGTGCTGAACTAAAATCTACCTCCTTGGTGACCCTCGGACTATCCTTGATCAGACTTTGCTGGCATTACCTTGCAATAAATGTTATTCTCTTATTATGCATCTATACACTGTAACTATCTCGATTGTAATCATGTTTTGTCTTTCTGCTGACTGGTTAGCACGCAACTAAAGCTTTTCACAGCACGTGACAGTAAACTAAAGTGAAGTCTGAACTGGTCAATACGTCATCTCTCGATCTATCCAAGACCGCAGGAAATCACAGAGACTTGTGGTCGCAGCCCAGGCCATCACACAAATCAACCTCCCTTCCATTGACTCCATTTGGACAATAGACAATTGGTGCAGGAGGAGGCCATTCGGCCCTTCGAGCCAGCACCGCCATTCAATGTGATCATGGCTGATCATTCTCAATCAGTACCCCGTTCCTGCTTTCTCCCAATACCCCCTGACTCCGCTATCCTTAAGAGCTCTATCTAGCTCTCTCTTGAATGTATTCAGAGAATTGGCCTCCACTGCCCTCTGAGGCAGAGAATTCCACAAATTCACAACTCTCTGACTAAAAAAGTTTTTCCTCATCTCTGTTCTAAATGGCCTACCCCTTATTCTTAAACTGTGGCCCCTTGTTCTGGACTCCCCCAACATTGGGAACATGTTTCCTGCCTCTAACGTGTCCAACCCCTTAATAATCTTATACGTTTCGATAAGATCCCCTCTCATCCTTCTAAATTCCAGTGTATACAAGCCTAGTCGCTCCAATCTTTCAACATATGACAGTCCCGCCATTCCGGGAATTAACCTAGTAAACCTACGCTGCACGCCCTCAATAGCAAGAATATCCTTCCTCAAATTTGGAGACCAAAACTGCACACAGTACTCCAGGTGCGGTCTCACTAGGGCCCTGTACAACTGCAGAAGAACCTCTTTGCTCCTATACTCAACTCCTCTTGTTATGAAGGCCAACATTCCATTGGCTTTCTTCACTGCCTGCTGTACCTGCATGCTTCTTTTCAGTGACTGATGCACTAGGACACCCATTTACACCTCGCGCTGGCATGGCATGGCCAGCAGCGTAATCAAGGACGAGTCTCACTCTGGCCACTCCCTCTTCTCCCCTCTCCCATCAGGCAAGAGGTGTAGAAGTGTGAAAACGCACACCTCCAGATTCAAGGACAGTTTCTTCCCAGCTGTTATCAGGCAACTGAACCATTCTGTCAACAACTAGAGTGTAGTCCTGAGCTACTATCTATCTCATTTGAAGACCCTCAGACTATCTATGATCCTTTAATGGACATATTCTTGCACTAAACATTATTCCCTTTATCATGTATATGTACACTGTGGGTGGCTAGATGGTAATCATGTAAAATCTTTCCGCAGAAGGATGATTAGCATGCAACAAAAGCTTTTCACTGTACCTTGGTAACCTAAACTAGACCTAACTACAATGACTTTGGAGGGACTAGTAGCGACTTATTCTTTTCCCGCCTCTTAAAACGCAGAGAAAGTGGTCACGTACTTTGAAACGGCCGAAGAGGAGGAGTCTCAGGTCAACCTGCTGGATGGGAAACGGTGCGCGGAGACCTCGAAATCGCTGTGTCTGTACGTGAACGCCATCAACAGCGCGCCGAGGAACATCGGGAAAGACGGGAAGCTGCAGCTGCTGGTGTGTCTCGGAGCCAGGTACGGGCCACACCCCGACAGCACAACATCTGGTTCCAACCCTGTTCCTCAGCCGCCCACCCGAACTCTCCCCTCTCCCCCTTCCCCATCGCCATGCGCCCTCGTGGCTCATGGTCCTCACCCTCCATCAACCTGCTCTTCCCTTTCACTGTCATGCATTCTTTATGTCTCCGTTCATTACTGTCCATCAATCCTGCATCTAGTCGTTGCTGCTCTCCTCTCTGATCTGTCTCCCGCATCTACCCTACTCCACATCTCCCCCTCTCCTGTTTCCGCCCCCATCCCTGCTTTCCCCAGTCTCAGCCCCCCCTCCCTGGTCTCTCCCCCACCACTCCTCGGTCTCTCTTCTCTTCCCAGTTGCTCCTCTCTTGCCTGGTCTTGTTCCCCCGCTCCCCCCCCCTCCCAGACTCAGCACCACCGGCCTCCTCAGTCCCCCCCGGGATCACGCCCAACTTTGCCATTGCCCCCCACCTTCCTTACCCCTCCCCCTTCAGCACTCTCCCCTCCCCCCTCACACCCCACTCCCTCCGCCCCGTCTCTACCTCTCTCTCCCTGACAGAGTGCGGTTAGTACAGCTATGGGGAGAAGGCAAGGCAATGGGGTTGAGGGGGAGATAGACCAGCCGTGATTGAATGACGGCGTAGGCTTGATGGGCCGAATGGCCTAATTCTGCTCCTATCACTTGTGAGCTTATGAAAGCGTTTGCACTTCCGTACGGCCACGTTTCTCGCCTCCTGCCCTGTTCACAACCGCAGGAACGGCCAAGAAACCAAAAAGACGGAACAAGAACTTATTCTCATGGGGATCCTGCAGTGAAACGTCAGCCGTGCTCTCCGCAGAGCGCCGAACAGCTGGTACGGTGCCTCTGCGAAGGCAGCCCCCTCACTCACCCTGTAGTGATCTCAACCCCACCCGAGACCAGACCAGATGTCCAGCGCCCAGTGTTTAGTTGAGTTGAGTTTAGTTTAGAGATACAGCGCGGACACAGGCCCTTCGTCCCACCGGGTCTGTGCTGACCAGCGATCCCCATACACTGCCACTATCCTACACACACTGGGGACAATGTACAACTGTACCAAACCGATTAACCTACAAACCCGTACATCTTTGGCGTGCGGGAGGAAACCGGAGCACCCGGAGAAAACCCACGCAGGGCAGGGGGAGAACGTACGACCTCGGTACAGACGACACCCCGTAGTCAGGATCGAACCCGTAGCGCTGTAAGGCAGCAACTCTACCGCTGCGCCACCGCCCGCCCTCAGTGTTGATTGTTTGAATTAGAAGAGGGGAATGCTCGACGAAAACAGAGACTTGTGCCGTGTAGGAAGGTCCAAAAAACACACCGGGCCTGTGTCATCTCTGTGAAAGGCCTTTGTAAATAGTCCCACTTCCGCAGCCAAGTGTGGTGCAGTCACGGGTAATAATGGTGATACTTACTCAGCAGAGGTACTTGCAGGGAATGGAGGCAGCAGGGCTGGGCAAGGGAAGTATTCAGTTCAACCTCTGAAACTGAGTAGTAACCTGGTGGCCGTTCCTGGCGGCACAACTCAAGGCAGCGCAGTGGTAGAGTTGCTGCAGGTTTGATCCTGACTACGGGTGCTGCCTGTACAGAGATTGTACGTTCTCCCCGTGACCGAGTGGGTTTTCACCGTGTGCTCCGATTTCCTCATTAACATTTCAAAGATGTGCAGGTTTGTAGGTTATAGACAATGGACAATAGGTGCAGGAGGAGGCCATTCGGCCCTTCGAGCCAGCACCGCCATTCAATGTGATCATGGCTGATCATTCTCAATCAGTACCCCGTTCCTGCCTTCTCCCCATACCCCCTGGTTAATTGGCTTTGGTAAAATTGTGAATTGTCCCTCGTGTGCAGGATAGAACTAGGGGCTCGGTTGATTACTGGTCAGAGCAGACTTGGTGGGCCGAAGGGCCTGTTTCAATGCTGTCTCTAAATTAACTAACGGGGTACAAATAAAGGGAGGCAATCTCCCCATGGAATATTCGAAACTGAACTAAATTTGAAAAGCGGGAGTGCCCACGCTACCACAGCATCCAACGTTCTGCTGTACCTTTAACATGGGCATACAGTCAGGCTAATCTCTCAGGAACAATCATTTGACTACAATTGGCACCAAAGCAAAGGAGGAGACATTGGGACAAGATCCAATGCTGATCAAAGCACTGGGCTCTATGAATGACTGAAGGAGGATGGAGAGAGGGGATGGAGGAGAGGTTCAGAGAAGGAATTTCAAAACAATGGGCTTGGATAACTTTAGACTTTAGAGATACAGCATGGAAACAGGCCCTTCGGCCCACTGAGTCCACGCTGACAAGCGATCACCCCGTTACAGTAGCACTAGGAACAATTTACAATTTTATTTTTACCGAAGTGAATTAACCTACAAACCTGTACGTCTTTGGAATGTGGGATGAAACCGGAGCACGGGGGGAAAGCCCACGCGGTCTCAAGGAGAACGTACAAACTCCGTACAGACAGCACCCGTAGTCAGGATCAGAGTGGCTGCCAACAGCAGGCAAACAAGTAGATGTGCAGTTCGACCAGCGTGTGGAACAGCAGGAGTTAATAAGGGGATGGACACAAAATGCTGGAGTAACTCAGTGGGACAGGCAGCACCTCTGGATAGAAGGAATGGGTGATGTTTCGGGTTAAGACCCTTCTTCAGAGTGAGTCAGGAGAGAGGGAGATACAGAGATAAGGAAGTGTAAGGTGTGAAAATGAGACAAAGGGTGTGGAGATCAATGAACATGTGGAATAGATCATTGTTAGATGGGAGAAGGTAACAACAAAACAAACAGATAAAATGTAAACAAAGTCAGACTAGTTGGAGAATTGGGAAGGTGGGAGGGACAGAGAGAGAGGGAAGGCAAGGGTTACTTGAAGTTAGAGAAGTCAATATTGAGACTGCTGGGGTGTAAGCTGCGGAAGCGAAATATGAGGTGTTGTTCCTCCAGTTTGCACTGGGCCTCACTCTGACAATGGAAGAGGCCCAGGACAGAAAGACAATGATGGGAGCTGTGCAGTGATGTTGGTTGAGACACGGCCCTTTGCTCATTCCTCCCTCTCTCCAACGCAGGGATCATCTGCTCCACCGGTGGATCCCGCTGCTGGCAGAGTGCCCGGTCACCTCCAGGATGTACGAGGATGGCGCTCTGCTCCGCGACCGCGCCACGGTCAACACGCTGATCCGCGTCCTGCAGACGCTGCACGACTTCAACATCACGCTGGAGACCTCGCTGGTCAAGGGCATCGACGTGTAGCGTTGGCTTTCCCAAAGGCAAGGACCCTTCCCCACCACGCCCGACATGTTGTGTGGAGAGGGGTCTCCAGTCCGCCACGCCAGGACGACCGACCATGAGACACTGAATGGAGGTGGACAACAAAACGACTGCCGAAAGGTCATTGTGTAGGAAGGAACTGCTGATGCTGGTTTACACCGAAGATAGACACAAATGGCTGGAGTAACTCAGCAGGTCAGGCAGCATCTCCGGAGAAAAGGAATAGGTGACGCTTCAGGTCGAGCCCCTTCCTCAGGCTGTGGAAGGATCTGAAGAAGGGTCTTCACCTATTCCTTTTCTCCAGAGGTGCTGCCTGACCCGCTGAGTTACTCCTGCATTTTCTGTCTATCCTCTGCCTAGAGGTCACGCCAGCCGACCCTGGCAGAAGAAAATAGTATTGATTGCGTTATACAGAAGTCAAATAGATAATGAAGAGTATTTTTGCCTGTTGGATGTGTGTAAATAAATTGTACCTTTACCAAGAAGTGATTACACTGTCAGCTGTTCACCAGAACCTACTGGTTTTAAACGTAGTTGATTTAGAATATTCCATGGGGAGATTGCCTCCCTTTATTTGTACCCCGTCTGTGTAAATATTCTGTTCCTTTTTATTTTGCGGGTAAACTGAAGAAAACCTCTGAATCCCATCGGGGGCTGTGGAGAGCGTTGAGAGTATGAATTTCACACTTCCCTCTGTTTTGATCGTGTCTCTCATGTGTCCCCCGATTCAAAAAACGTTAGTTGCATTGCCCTGATGGCTGCTGCTGCTCCTCTCAGTCGTTCCTCTCTCGTTTGCTCACTACTAATCCTCTGCCACAGCTTAAAAAGATATCTGTAAGACCGCTGGTTAATTCACTGCTGACGTCTGTCCCCTTCAGCACCGCAGGGAGACTGCAAGTTTGGAGGAGCCCAGTGTTTTGAGGAGAGGTGTCTAAGGGTCGAAGTGGCTCCACTCGGTGCTACTTGCTGCATGATCTCAGCCTTGCTTGCTGTCAAAGCCAAAGGTACTAGACGAGCAAGATAGACCACTCGACCCTAAAAACCGTAGCATGTCACGGCGCCATTATAATAGGCAGAAACTTGCAGAAACATTTTTAAAGAAAAATAACAAAATTCAGTGAATTGATAGATGAGATATATTCTGCATTTTTATGGTATCATCACACATACTGTTCCCCCAAAACACTGATTACACTGCGAGAGGCAGAGCGAACGGCGGGTTTTGCTTACTAAAATGGCGGACGTTACGCTCCTTTGCGTACTACACTTCAGTATAGGCGATTTCAATGGAGTGGTTCATCCTGCTCCTCTAGTATCTTTGGTCAAAACCCAACCAAAACAAAATACTCATTCATATTTTGATTTTTTCTTGACTGAAACTTGGTGCTGTTTCAAATCGATGATAGGTGGGTAGGGAGGAAAGTGTGTGTTCTTGAAATGGAGCCTTCGTTCCCCTGTCTCCCTGCCCACCCTGTGAGGGAGAATCAGAGATTGTCCCTCCCTCCTGCCACCTCCTTTGGTCGAACTGCCCAGCAATACTCCGTAGTAAGGGTATACATTCATAAGTGTTAGGAGCAGAATTAGGCCATTCGGCCCATCAAATCTACTCCACCATTCAATCATGGCTGATCTATCTTTCCCTCCTAACCACATTCTCCTGCCTTCTGCCCATAACCCCTGACACTCGTATATCAACCATGCCCTGAAATTAACCTGGCCCCATCGGCTAACTCAGACTGACTGGTTGAAATAAGTCAATGGGCAGAACATAAAATAGCCAGGGTGAAGAGTGGGTGGGGAGGAGAATCGGTAATCCCGTTCTTTAAAAGATCTGTATTTATCAAGAGCTCTACCTGGATCATTACACAGAAAAGGCTGGCACTGGAGGGAAAAAAAGCCGTTAATGTTGCAAACAGAGCACTTTAATGACTATCAAGTGCCCTGAACTCTAATGTTAATGTGCCTCATGGTTCCAGAGGGTGCGTATTTCCCGCCCGCATTTCAGTCATTGCCTTTGGAGAGATAACTGAACACTAAAGGCAAGGGATCTCAGTGCCGTGAGGAATTCCAGTTGAATTTGATGATAAAGGCCTCTTTTTTTGTTGTTCCTGTGGTTTTGATCACAAGGTTATTAAGGAGTGCAGCCCCTTACTCCCACTGTCCCGAGAATATCCTGTCGGCTGAAATCCCACGATTCAGCTTTGAACAGACGAGCCTGCACACTCTGTACACGTAGAAGCAAAGAACTGCAGATGCTGATTAATACACAAAAGGGCACAAAGTGTTGGAGTAACTCCAGCAGGTCGGGCAGCATCTCTGGAAACCAGTCTGAAGAAGAGTCTCAACCCGAAACATCACCTATCCATGTTCTCCAGAGATACTGCCTGACCCGCCGAGCTACTCCAGCACTTAGTCACAGTCTCAGAGTCTTACAGCGTGGAAACAGGCCTCGTCTGCCCAACTTGCCCACACCGGCCAACATGTCCCATCTACTCTAGTCCCACCTGCCTGCATTTGGTCCATATCCTTCTAAACCTGTCCTATCCATGTACCTGTCTAATTGTTTCTTAAACGTCGCGATAGTACCCTGCCTCAACTACCTCAACGAACACTTTGTGTCACTCGGTACATGCCTGCGTTGAGGAGGAACTCAGGATGGCAACCATAGAGCCCAAACCAATCAGCCTTCCATTGAAGACCGATACTCATTTCATCTAGTACTCTTGTTTTTGGACGAAGTTAAGATCTGGTGGTGATCCGGTCCACCGTATCAGAGGATACCAGTAGCTCCAAGCCTACCTGCCCACACTTCCAGGAATAGGAGTACAGACCTGGCCTTTGAAAATGCCTCAATTATTCATCTTTAGTAAGGTTATGCACTGAAGTAACCTATCCCCCATTGGCCTTCCCAAACTCCAAATGTGATCTACAGGAATCTGGCTTAGTGGCCTATGATGGTTTGTCAAATATCGGCCTTGCCTTATTGTCAACCCCATCAGGTCAGTCATGACTGGCCAGGAATTGACTTGCCTGGATACTGCTGTAAGTGACTCCTAGAGAAAGAATAACTAAGTATGGAAAAAGTCAACATATTTTTCTCAGTTTATTTTAACTTAATCTGCAGGAATACCGTGGCTGGGCAAGTGTGGAGAGAGGAGGGAGGTGAAATTAGAGTTGGCAACCCAGCTAGAAAATGGCTGAAGCTGCAGCTTTTGGGAGCAGTGGCAATGTGTGGGCATGCACTTCCTCACATTGACCTTTGGTCATGGTGCCCCACCGTTACAGAGCTTCAGTCCCACGTTCAAAGACTGAGTGTTGCCACTAACCACGGACGCTGGCATGTTAATGGCAATCGAAAAGAATTTAAGGCACTTTATCAGAATATCTGAAAACGGTATAATCAATAGATAAGATGTTTAGCAGAAACCTGCTTAGCAGGGGCAGCACGGTGGTGCAGCGGTAAACTTGCTGCCTTGCAGCGCCAGAGACCACGGTTCCATCCTCTCTACAGATGCTGTCTGTACAGAGTTTGTACGTTCTTCCCATGACCAGCATGTGTTTTCTCTGGGTGCTCCGGTTTCCTCCCACACTCCAAAGACATGCAGGTTTGTAGGTTAATTGGCTTGGTAACATTGTAAATTGTCCCTAGTGTGTCTACGATAATGTTAATGTGTGGGAATCGCTGGACGGCACGTACTTGGTGGGCCGAAGGGCCTGTTTCCGTGCTGTATCTCTAAACAGATAAGGAAACAGAACCAAACAAATTCTGGGCCAGTGTTCAGTGATGCGTCCACCATTCAGTTCAACTCTGTGTATCAGAGTCCGTGGGATGTGATGTTCACTGAGCCTGGCTTCAGCGACCAGCTGCAGCTGGACTCTGCCTTCCCTCTATTGCTAGTGGACTGAGGCAGAGAAATCAGCTAGACCTTCTTACAGGTGACAATATGAGTGTAGAAGGGTCTCGACCCGAAACGTCACCCATTCCTTCTCTCCTGAGATGCTGCCTGACCTGCTGAGTTACTCCAGCATTTTGTGAATAAATACCTTCGATTTGTACCAGCATCTGCAGTTATTTTCTTACACATAGGAGTGTATAGGTGTGTACAGTATACTTAGTTTAGTTTAGAGATACAACGTGGAAACAGGCCCTTCGGCCCACCGAGTCCGCTCCGACCATGATCCCCGCACATTAACACTATCCTGCACACACTAAGGATAATTTAACATTTATAACCAAGCCCATTAACCTACAAACCTGTACTTCTGCGGATTGTGGGAGGAAACCGAAGATCTCGGAGAAAACCCACACGGTCACGGGGAGAACGTACAAACTCCATACAGACAGTAACCGTAATCGAGATCGAACCCTGTCTTTGCGCTGCAAGTGCTGTGAACCAGCTAGTCTACCGCTGCGCCACCGTGCCACTCATCTGTGTGTGTGTATACACGTGGACAGGCCCAGCTTGGCCTGTGACACTAACCATGGTCATATCACCAAGGACTTACCAGGCCCCTGTGTGGCAAGTAGTCACCAACCTGGCTGAGAAAACCTTTGCTCTCGGGGGAAGCCATTCCCCACACGGTGAGTCAGAAGGTCAGGACAGAATGCAAAGTACGATTGTTGAAGGGCAAGATGAAGGGGAACATGATCAAGATGAACAAGAACATCTGAAGTTGCAGTTTATTTCTTTGGATGTGTGTGTCTATGAGAATCCTGCAAATTGTGTGAGAGGGCAGCTGAACCGGCATTTTATTGCAACCCAGGACAGCGGTGTTCCCTCGTTAGCCTTGCCTTGACAGCACGCAGGAGAAGAGCATTGAATCTAGCGACGGATGGGTGGTGAGACTTCACCTGCAAAGGGCAGGGCCTGGGCTTGGCAGATAGTTTCTCGTTGTGTTACCTCAGCTAGTGCTATGCGAGGTTGCTGACCAGTTATTAACTTGGGAATCATTAGGTATCCTTTTTGTTTTATTTATAGCAATGTTCCAGCATTGAATGAGCAGTTTGCCTCAATGGGATGGTAGCAGGGTTTGCGTTCCCCACCAGTCTCCTCACATCCTGGTTTACTTCACCATGTCAGTGCGTCTTACTCTATCATGAAGACTTTCAGCCTTCCTGTAGTGCGTACAAGCCATTTTCCTTCATTATTGCACATGGTTCTGACCTCCACATTCTGTCCGCTCTTTGAGTAACATTTTTGTCCTGTTATTTATTAAAAGTTACTTTATATATTTGCAAATTGTACTTTCAGAC
The DNA here is from genome assembly GCF_053455715.1 of Rhinoraja longicauda. Taxonomy (NCBI): domain Eukaryota; kingdom Metazoa; phylum Chordata; class Chondrichthyes; order Rajiformes; family Arhynchobatidae; genus Rhinoraja; species Rhinoraja longicauda. Next base: position 13,464,069 of record NC_135972.1, on the reverse strand, counting down.
TGCTTCACAAATCACGTTACCTATCATTATCACAACCACATTGTAATTTTAAAGATCACCGGTAACTTTTTTCTCCAGAGCTGTTCAATCTCCTCCTTGTTACCTTTTAGATCTGATTCTGTTTGTCAGCAACGTGGGTTTTCCAATGTTCCCCCTGCCCCCAGGTGAGGACCGAATTTCACGATCGTACATGCAGCTTACGTGCCCCTACTGTAGCTTCCAGCCAACTACACCTGCCCAACACCTGATATTTCTGTAAAATAATGCATTATTATTATTATTATTTAAAAATCTGATAAATGTTATCAGTAGAAAATGTGAATTGCTGACTTTGTATATGTGTCCGATAACTAATACATTGGTAATAAAAGATAAGGAAGCTAACTCATCATGTGTTTGTTGGATTATAAATTGGTGCTTGCGTTTGCTTTACATTCTATCCAAAAAAAAGGCAAAGGGGATCACGTTTAGTCAAGAGTTTTAATTGTCATATGAACCAACAACAAAAAAAACAAAGACATTTTTACATACAGCAGCATAACACCGGTAAATGCAATACACACAAATAAATATAATAAATGAAAAATCCAACAACTAATCACAATGCTAGTGCAAAATAAACCTGAAGTTCGTAGTCCAACCAAAGACACGTCCATAGTACTAGTAGATTTATTCACAAAATGCTGGAGTAACTCAGCAGGTCAGGCAGCATCTCGGGAGAGAAGGAATGGGTGACGTTTCAGGTCGAGACCCTTCTTCAGACTGAAATATAAATATATTTCATTATCATGAAGACAGTCTGAAGAAGGGTCTCGACCCGAAACGTCACCCATTCCTTCTCTCCAGAGATGCTGCCTGTCCCGCTGAGTTACTCCAGCTTTTGGTGTCTATCCATAGTACATCCACTGAGCTTGTCCTGCCATCACAGTGGCTGGATCAGTGTGATTCAACGTGTCCCACACAACATTTTCCCACAACCACAGCTTCTGGTCACCGGAGAAAACAAATCCAAACTCCGAGAAAGAAAAAAATATTTAAGGAGATTTGCCTGTTGTTTGAGGGAGCTGACAGAAGTGGAGTGGGAAGCAAGTCATCCTGGAAACTGAGGCACCATCTATGAAGGTGAAGGGACAAACATTCAGCAAAGAAGGGAACTTGACCATAGAAACATAGAAAATAGGTGCAGGAGGAGGCCATTCGGCCCTTCGAGCCAGCACCGCCATTCATTGTGATCATGGCTGATCATCCACAATCAGTAACCTGTGCCTGCCTTCACCCCATATCCCTTGATTTCACTAGCCCCTAGAGCTCTATCTAACTCTCTTTTAAATTAAATTCACTCTTTTAAAGTGAATTGGCTTCCACTGCCCTCTGTGGCAGAGAATTCCACAAATTCACAACTCTCTGGGTGAAAACGTTTCTTCCCACCTCAGTTTTAAATGGCCTCCCCTTTATTCTTAGACTGTGTCCCCTGGTTCTGGTCTTCCCCAACATTGGGAACATTTTTCCTGCACCTAGCTTGTCCTTTTATGATTTTATAAGTCTATAAGATCCCCTCTCATCCTTCTAAACTCCAGTGAATGGTAAGAAGGTTGATGCTGGTTTAAGAAGGGTCTCGACCCGAAACGTCATCCATTCCTTCTCTCCAGAGATGCTGCCTGTCCCGCTGAGTTACTCCAGCTTTTTGTGTCTATCTGTGGTAAGAAGGTTGGTTAATTTAAACTAAGTTGGATTTCAGCCACATTGGCTCACCCCACATTTAACATGAGTTTTCTGCTCTATCATGGCCTGATGTGGCTGTTTTCTCTGGGTCACAGCTGCCAGCCCATGTCTACGGCAGGTGCTGAGGGAACTCATAGAAACAATCGGCAAAAAGGTATTGTGTGGGAAGGAACTGCAGATGCTGGTTTAAAACGGAGATAGACACAAAAAGCTGGAGTAACTCAGCGGGTCAGACAGCATCTCTGGAGAAAAGGAACATGTGACGTTTCAGGGTCGAGAACCTTCTTCAGACTGAGAGTTAGTGGAAAGGCGATGATAGAGAGAGATACAGAAGAAATGAATGAAAGATGCAAAAAAAAGTAATGATGATAAAGGAAACAGTCCATTGTTAGCTGTGGGCTAGGTGAAAACGAGTTATAGACAATGAACCAATAAAACGACTTTGGAACTAATACCACGACTTGGCTGGGGGAGGGTCAGAGAGAGAGGGGATGCAAGGGTTACTTGAAGTTAGAGAAATCATTATTCATAGGACCGAGATGAGAAAACATTTCTTCACACAGAGAGTGGTGAGTCTGTGGAATTCTCTGCCACAGAAGGTAGTTGAGGCCAGTTCATTGGCTGTATTTAAGAGGGAGTTAGATGTGGCCCTTGTGGCTAAAGGGATCAGGGGGTATGGAGAGAAGGCAGGTACAGGTTACTGAGCTGGATGATCAGCCATGATCATATTGAATGGCGGTGCAGGCTCGAAGGGCCGAATGGCCTACTCCTGCACCTATTTTCTATGTTTCTATACCACTGGGTTGTCGGCTGCCCAAGTAAAATATGAGGCGCTGTTCCTCCAAATTGCGCTTGGCTTCACTCTTACAACGGAGGAGGCCCAGGACACAAAGGTCAGTGTGGGAATGGGAAGGGGAATTAAACTGTTTGGCAATCGGGAGATCAGGTAGGCCCAGGCAGACTGAACAAAGGTGTTCAGCGAAACGATCGCACAAAGTCTATCCAAGTTCTCCTTGTAGTTGAAAACTACTAATCCAGGTAGCATCCTGGCAAACCTTCACTGCACCCTCTCCAAAGCCTCCACAGATTTTTGTAATGGGGCCACCAGAACTGCACGCACTACTCCAATTGCAACATAACCAAAATCCTATAGAGCTGCATCATGACTTAGAATCATAGTCATACAGCACGGAAACAGGCCCTTCGGACAGCTTGCCCACGCCGACCAAGGTGCCCTCTCTACACTAGTTCCACCTGCCTGCTTTCGTCCCATATCCCTCTATACTGTTTTCATCCATGTACCTCTCCAAATGTCTTTTAAATGTCGTTATGGTTTCTGCCTCAACTACCTCCTCTGGCAGCTCATTCCATACACCCAATACCCACTGCGTGAAAAAGTTGCCCCTCAGATTCCTATTAAATCTTTCTCCTCTCACCTTAAACCTATGGTACTTGGTTCCCCTACTCTGGGTATAAAGACTCTGTGCATCCACTCTGTACATTCCCTTCATGTTCACATACACCTCTAGAAGATCACCCCCTCATCCTCCTCCACTCCCCCTTATCCACCCTCTCCAAAGCCTCCACATCCTTCCTGTAATGGGGTGACCAGAACTGCACATAATACTCAAAATGCAGCTTAACCAAGTTTTATTGAGCTGCAATGTTTTGAAATGCAATGAGGTGCTCGGAGGTGCTGAGGGCTAATGAGCGATATATAGAGTGGTAGGGACAGTGGGCAAACGCTGGGGAGGTTGGAGGACATGTGAAGTGCTTGGGAGAAGAGTGCAGATGGTAAATTCTGAGCACCTGATAGCCTCGAGGAGGATGCTACTGTTGAGTTTGCAGGTGCTATAAAGTCCAAGTACCGTTGGGTCAGAAACGTGCGGTGGGGAGATGGAACAGGGTGGAGAGGGTGGGGTAAGGGTGGAGAACATGAAGCAAGTTTGGAAAAGAAAGTGTAAGAACAGGAAATTAGCACCAGAAAAACAATTAGTAAGTTTTGAGATAGGACTAGACCAAGAGAGGGCGCAAGAAACTTTAAAAGGACACAAAAGGCGGTGTTGCTGCCCTACAGCGCCAGAGACCTGGGTTTGATCCTGACTACTACTGAGTTTGTACGTTCTCCCTGTGACCTGCGTAGGTATTTTGTCCGGGAGCTCCGGATTCCTCCCACATTCCATAGACGTACAGGTTTGTAGGTTAATTGGCTTTATTGAACATAGAACAGTACAGCACAGGAACAGACCCTTCGGCCCACAAAGTCAGTGCCGAACATGATTCCAAGCTGAATTAATCTTCTCTGCCTGACCGTGATCCACATCCCTCCGTTCCTTGCATACCTGTGTGGCTATCTAAAAGACTCTTGAATGCCACTCAAGTATCTACCTACACCAGCACCCCTGGCAGCACGTTCCAGACACCCACCTGAAGATCTGTCCTGGACCCAGCACATTGATGCAATCACAAAGAAAGCCCATCAACACCTCCACGTCCGGAGAAGATTTTCGGTATGTCAATGAATACTCTCTTGAACTTCTACAGGTGAACAGTGGATGCACAGCACGTCGACTGGTTGCATCACAGCCTGGTTTGGCAACTCGAAGGCCCAGGAACGAAAAAGTGGTGAACACTGCCCATTCCAACACGGGTACTGACCTCCCCACCATTAAAGATACCAACAAGAGTCGCTGCCTCAAAACTCCAGCCAGTATCAATAGTCAATAGTCGTTTATTTGTCACATACACATAAATGTGTAGTGAAATGAAACATTACCCGCAGTTGAAACACTAAGACCAATAAGAATAATCAATAAAAATGCAATAACACATACAATCATACACTAACACCAAACAAAAGAAACATCCATCACAGTGAGTCTCCTCCAGTCCCTCCTCACTGTGATGGAAGGCCACAATGTCTTTTCTCTTCCCCTGCCGTCTTCTCCCGTGGTCAGGCTGTTGGAGTTGCCACGTCGGGGCGGTCGGGGCTCCCGACATTGGAGCGCCCGCTGGGCGGTGAAAAGTTCACGGCCTATTCCAGGCCCCGCCGGACGGTGAAAGGTCCGCGGCGGGTCGACCCAAGCCCCGCGATTCGGGGCGGGCGAACACGCTGCCTCTGCCGCTGCCGGAGCTCCCGATGTCGGCCCCCACCCAGGGGCCTGCGGGCTTCCCACGTCCACGCGGCCCGCGCCGGAGCCTCCGGAGACGAGTCGCAGCCGCTCCTGCAGCATCCGCAGGCAGCCAGCGCCGCAGGTGGTGAGTCCGGGCCGTGGGCTTTGCGAACCAGAGCCCCAGGTGGTCCCAGGTGCATGGCCGGTGGTAGGCCGCAGCGGGAACGGAGACATGACACAGAAACAAAGGTCACGTCTCCGTTCGGGAGAGAGAATTTTTTACAGTTCCCGTTCCCTCCCCACCCCCTCCCCCCTACATAACATACAAACCCTACACCATATTAAAACTACAATTCATACAAATTCATACAAAAACAACAAAAAACACAAAAGACAGACGGACTGCAGGCAAGCCGCAGCTGCGACGGCAGCGCTGGCTCCCACCAAGATGCAGCACAGAACGCCACAGGAGATCCTTGTAATGAGAGACCCACATCACCCTGGCCACTTATTGTACTCCTGCCATTGGCAAGATATAGGAGCCTGAAAACTGTAACGTCCAGGTATACATATGTGTATAAAAACATACACAAAAGGTTCAGTGTGTCTATCTATAATGCGTATATACTGTATATGGCGGGGCCTGGAATAGGCCGTGGACCTTTCACCGCCCAGTATATACGCATTATAGACATACTGAACATATATATATATATATATATATATATATACACATATGTGTGTTTGTGTGTGTATATATATATATACACACTGAACGTTTTTTACAGAGTACTATGTTTGAATGTCTGTTGTGCTACTGCAAGTAAGAGTTTCATTGTTCCGTTTCGAGGCATATGACAATGAAACACTCTTGACGTTTGATTTTACTTTCCCCTTACATTCGACCTCCCAAAGTGCACCACCTCACACTTGTTCCGATTAAACTCCATCTGCCATTTCTCCGGCCATTTCTGTAGCTGACCTTCAATATTCTCCCCCAGTACTGCCATGTCTCAGCTAACAGTACTTTCCCTATTGGCTCTGATGCCAATCCTCCTCTTGGAGAAGTGAGAAGGAGCCAATCCCTCCTGTTTCTGGACCTCACCATCTCCATCACAGAAGACATACTAGTGACGGACATTTACTATAAACCCACCGACTCGCACAGCTACCTGGACTACACTTCTTCCCACCCGGTCCCCTGCAAAAAGTCTATCCCCTATTCCCAATTGCTCCGTCTATGCCGCATCTGCGCCCGAGATGAGGTGTTTCACACTAGGGCTTCAGAGATGTCCTCGTTCTTCAGGAAATGGGGCTTCCCCTCCTCCATTATAGATGAGGCTCTCACTAGGGTCTCTTCTACATCCCGCAGCTCCGCTCTTGCTCCCCCTCCCCCCACTCGCAACAAGGACAGAATCCCCCTCGTTCTCACCTTCCACCCCACCAGCCAGCGGATCCAACGAATCATCCACCAACATTTCCGTCACCTACAACGTTCCCTCCATAACTCCCTGGTCCACTCGTCCCTTCCTACCCAAACCACCCCAATCCCGGGCACTTTCCCCTGCAACCGCACGAGATGCAACACCTGTCCCTTTACCTCCCCCCTTAACTCCATCCAAGGACCCAAACAGTCTTTCCAGGTGAGACAAAGATTCACCTGCACCTCCTCCAACCTCATCTATTACATCCGCTGCTCTAGATGTCAACTTATTTACATCGGTGAAACCAAGCGCAGGCTCGGCGATCGCTTCGCTGAACACCTGCGCTCGGTCCGCATTAATCAAACTGATCTCCCGGTGGCCGAGCATTTCAACTCCCCCTCCCATTCCCAGTCTGACCTTTCTGTCATGGGCCTCCTCCAGTGCCATAGTGAGGCCCACCGGAAATTGGAGGAACAGCACCTCATATTTCGCCTGGGCAGTTTGCAGCCCGGTGGTATGAACATTGACTTCTCCAACTTTAGATAGTTCCTCTGTCCCTCTCTTCCCCTCCTCCTTCCCAGATCTCCCTCTTTCTTCCTGTCTCCACCTATATCCTTCCTTTGTCCCGCCCCTCTGACATCAGTCTGAAGAAGGGTCTCGACCCGAAACGTCACCCATTCCTTCTCTCCCGAGATGCTGCCTGACCTGCTGAGTTACTCCAGCATTTTGTGAATAAAAACCTTCGATTTGTACCAGCATCTGCAGTTATCTTCTTATATTGCACAAATATTGTGTTTTGTATTTATTGCATTTTTTTCCTGATGTTATTTATTGAGTACTGTGTTTACCGAACTGTTACACTGCTGGAAGTGAGGATTTCATTATCCCTTTCAGTACATGTGACAATTAACAACCGAAGATAGACACAAAGTGCTGGAGTAACTCAATGGATCAGACAGCATCTCTGGAGAGAAGGAATAGGTGACGTTTCGGGTCGAGACCCTTCGTCAGACAATTAAACACTTTTGACTCTTAACACTCAATTTCAGAACTGAATTCATGCCTTCAAACAAGCTGTGAAACTGGGGGATTTAGCGTTAGTTTAGTTTATTGTCACGTGTACCGAGGTACAGTGAAAAGATTTTGTTGCGTGCTGACCAGTCAGCGGAAAGGCAATACATGATTACAATCGAGCCATCCACAGCCCACAGACACATGAGAATGGGAATAACGTGAAATGTTTAGTGCAAGATAAAGTCAAGTAATGTTCGATTAAAGATAGTCTGAGGGTCTATAATGAGGTAGATAGTAGCTCACGACTGCTCGATGGATTGTTTTGAATTGAGTTGTATCACCTCAGCTGGTTATATAAGTTCTTATGAAACTATTCTGACACATGTAGCCAAAACTATTCCTCCAAATCGGCGCTAAAACAGACAGTCCAGGAGTTAACGTTTCTGTTTATGGACTCTTGGTGTGTACAGTTTGTTGATTCCTGCTTTGCAACTATGATTATTCTTCAAACATGGACTCCGTGCATCACGACACGATGAATTTTATAACAGCAATTATTTCCCGAGCATTTCCTTTAAAATTTACTCCTCGAAATGTAAACACTTCGAATCTTTTACATTTCCCCCACTAAAAATGCACGGTATATTTTCATATCGCCAAGCAGCCATTGCCAATGGTTTCTGGAAAGAAAAAAAAACCTCCGGGAAAACATTTTTAATTTCAAAAATAGACGTAACTCAGAATAAAAAAAATATATACAGAAAAACTGTGTAAAAACTATTCGTGCATTCTTAGTGTCTAAACATTCAGTAGCGTCATTCTCGGTCGTGGTCGCACCTATCGTTGAACATAACAAATCAATATTTTGCACGCATGAATGACTGAATCAGCCACCAAGCTCTGCAATCCACAATTTCCTGCCTTTATGTTACACTGTCACCTATGCACTGCGTGTGTGTGTTTTTGTTTAGTGGAGATCCCTGTACATCAACGCTGGTGCAGAAGAGGTGACAAGGTACAGCCGGGGTTTGATACAGAGGCTGTAAACACTTCTTTTCAAGCCAGCCCTCACATTTTATTTGGGATTGGGAAGGAGGGGAATCCTCTGCTCTTGTTTGTCTGTCTGCCTGCCTGCGACACAGGCACATTCACTCCTCCCTCTTTCCAAGCACAGTCCAAACATCCTGTGGCGTCAGGCTGTGGGTGGGAGGGGAAATGAGGGAGGGAGGGAGGAAAGAGTGAAGGGAGGAAAGAAGAGTGGGGAGGGAGGAAAGATAAGAAGGAGAGAAAAGGGAAGAAAGAAGAGTGGGGAGGATGAAAGGAGAGAGAGAGAGGGGAAATGAGGGAGGGGAGGGGAGGAAAGGAAGGAAGGAGAGAAGGGAAGAAAGAAGAGTGGGATGGAGGAAAGGAGAGAGATAGAGGGGGGAGGTGGAAATGAGGGAGTGGAGGGAGAAAAGGAAGGAAGAGTAGGAAGGAAAGGAGAGGGAGGGGAGGTGGAAATGAGGGAGGGAGGGAAGGTGGGTGGGTGGGAAGGAGGGAGGGAAGGAAGGTGGGTGAGAAGGAGGGAAGTGGAGGGGGAAATGAGGGAGGGGAAGTGAGGGAGGGAGGGTAGGTGGGAGGGAAGGAGGGAGGGAGGGAGGGAGGGAAGGAGAGGGGAGGGAGAAATGAGGGAGGGGAGGTGGGTGGGAAGAAGGGAGGGAGGGATCGCCGCATTTCCCGCGTTCCTCTCTTCCCTTATTTGGCTTTGAAACTGACATCATCTCCCCGATGCAAATGAATTTGATTCAAGAGATTTCAAAGGCTTGCGCTTGCGTCTGCGCCGAGCCTAGTCTCCCCCCTCTCCTCCTCCCTCCCTCCCTCCCTCCCTCCCTCCCTCCTCCCAGCCAGAGGGGAAGCGGCAGCTTCACCTACATCAGCAACGAGGTTGCAAAAAGAAAGTGAACTTCAGGCTCCTTCGGTGAGTGCGTGTCTGTCTGGTTTTGTGTTTTTGTTTTTGGGGAGGGTGATACAACCCCCCTTCTCTCATTCCTCCCCGGGGTTAATGCGACCAGCCCCAGCAGGCTAGCTGGCTGGCACCCCCTGGCAAGTGGCGCCCTTGTGTTGTGCTGTAAACTTTTTGATCTTGTTTGAACATCAATGTTTGCAACAATGAGCATAACGTGGGCGCCCACCGCCGCGCCGCTACAACGCGGAACCTTGTTGCCGATCGCCAACAGGCTGTCACCACCCTCCTCGCAAACCCCCACCAACCCCCCAAAAAAAGTTCATCTTTACAGATTTACTCTTTTATCTGCTAGTGTTTTATTTTGTTTTAAAAAATAACAGCATTCCGCTCCACCCCCTAAATCAGTAGCGAGTGGCGTGCGTTACCTCCCAACAACAGTGGCACGACTACTTCTTGCATTATTAAATAATCCTTTGTTACAAGTAATTACAGATTATTTTGTTGTTGTGTGTAGTGGAAATTAAGGAAGAACTTTTGTGTGTGTGTGTGTGTGTGTGTGCTGTAAGTCTAGCTACGCATTTTCCCTTTCTCTCTGTGTGTGTGTGTGTGTGTGTGTGTGTGTGTGTGCTGATGGCGTCTGACTTGTGGAAGTTCAAACAAGTACACTTTTTATTGAAATTGTGTGTTTGGGGTGTAACAAGAAGAGACATTGAGGTGGGTGGGTGGGAGAAGGTGCGATGTTATTGTCCGGGAAGATTGATCCCTGTGTGTGTGTGTGTGGGGAGGGTTGATACCGCACGTAGACATCAGACTCCAAGCTTGAGACTGAAAACAAAGGGCAGCGTGAATCCACGCAGTATCCAACACATGGAGAGAGCGAGAGAGAGAGAGAGACCCGGCTACAGCAACGCTACTAGCCCCTTCCACACTATTCCCCCCTTCCAGTTACATTTGATTTTTTATTTTCAATCTTCCACCCCCCCCTTGTCTGCTATGTAAACCATTGTCCATTCGGATGCATGTTCGCCTCCTGACACAACGTGCTTGAATTATGTGTGTGTGGGTGCGTGTGAGATTTTTTTTTTCTTGCCCCACGTTTCGCTGTTAATTCGCAACTCACTCAAAAGGCAGCAGATGCGAACCACTTTTGATCCGGTGTTTGTGTCGCAGAGTTTCCGGCGCAATGGGAGAGAGAGAGAAAGAGAAATATAGAGAGAGAAAGAGAGAGAGAAAGAGAAAGAAAGAGAAAGAAAGAGAAAGAAAGAGAGAGAAGGAGGGAGGGAGAGAGAGAGAAGGAGGGTGGGAGAGGGGGTTTGTTGATGAATGCCCTCCTTTTTGTTCCTGTAAAAGAACGTGTTGGAGATTTCAGCGAGAAAGGCACACGAACAAATACAAACATACAAACAAACAAACGGGCCATCGAAGGCAACGTGTGTGGAGAGGAGGGGGGGGGGTTGATGGTTTACACAAGGGAGGGGCGGGTTATTTTCGTTGTAACACGTTACCACGCCGGTGGGGAGAGAGAGATACTAAGTAGCATCTGTTATGTTCAGCGAGCAGACAGCTTGTCTGCACGAAATTGGGTCAGTTTCCTCTCTCACCCGCCGCTGCAATGGACAAGGAGCAAGGATGGGGCTCGCTTGTAATCCAGCTCAGGGTTGGTTATGTTTGAATGAAAGGCTACTCCTGTGTTTAGAGCGTGGGAGTTCAGAGTTTGTGGTCGGTGCTTCTGGATGTCAAATGCTTCGACCACGTTTGCAGTTTTTTGTGTGTGCTGCTCAATAAACAGGAGAGAGGCAGTCAACCTGACGTTAACTCTTCCCTCATTCCATGTCGTTCAAATGGCTTCTTTGATTTTCTGGCTCTTATTATTTTTAAAGAGTTTTTTTTGTAATGCGTGTATCTAAGTGGCCGCTGTACAGAACGTGCAACCCCGAGAGTCTTGGAATTCCCTTTGGAGGAATGTTCAAAATTGTGAGAGAGCAAATAAAGGGAATCATGATTTTGACTGCACAGTGGGCAGGTAGTTAGTTGCTGCACTGAGATTACAGGTAGTTGCTGAAAGAACCGAAACTGGGAATGAAAGATGTTGTTTTCTGTAGGAAGTATCTGCAGATGCTGGTTTTAAATGAATATGGACACAAAATGCTGGAGTAACTCAGGCAGCATCTCTGGAGAGAAGGAACTGGTGACGTTTGGGGTCGACACCATCCTTCTGACATGTTGATTTGTTCAGTAGGATGGTCTGAACGGCAGATGAAAGTCGACAAGGTGGCTTTCAAAAGCTCAAGGGGGGGGCAAACCTTGGAGTTGTGTGGAAGTGGGATTAATTGAATACTTCTTGCGATCCCTCAGTAGAAGTGGCGAAATATGCTTGGATTCTGATTTGCCCATGAGGATTGCACATTCCCTCCCAAAGGCTCCAATTGCCTTTGCTGCCACCTCCTCTGGCCTGGTGGCCCTTTGGGACTTGCCCCTCTCTGGTTCTGTCCATGGTGATTCTTTAGCTATTTTTTGCTGTGACTTTTACCATCTGGGCCCTGAAGCCACAATTCCCCGACAATTCTACCTCCGTCAGAAAGGCGAGGCTCTGTTTAAATCCAAGCTCTCTGGGGCTAACCTGTATTGATGGCTCCTTTGTTGAAGCAAGGAACTGCAGGTGGTGGTTTGCACAGAAGGGCACAACGTGCTGGAGTAACTCGGCGGGCCAGGCCGCATCACTGGAGAGCACGGAAAAGTCTCGTTTGGGATCGGAACACTTCAGTCAGAAGAAGGGACCTGACCCAAAACATCACCTATCCATGTTCTCCAGAGATGCTGCCTGACCCGCTGAGTTACTCCAGCACTTTGGGTCCCAATGGCTCCATTGCTCTGCGCGGCAAATCTCCTCTAAAGCACTTTGGATTGGTGCATTGTATTGAAGTGTGGTGTTATGACCAGGATATTGATGTAGTTCAATGAGCTGGTTGTGACGTCAAGGATAGATTTTGTATAGTTTAGAGATACAGCGCGGAAACAGGCCCTTCGGCCCACCGAGTCCGCACCGACCAACGATCCCCGCACATTAACACTATCCTACACACACTAGGGACAATATACAATTATACCAAGTATACAAACCCAAGCCAATTAATCTACAAACCTGTACGTCTTTGGAGTGTTGGAATTTTGTGCGTACGAGAGACAGTGGACCAGGAGTGATAGAAGCCTTTCGTGAGCTGAGTATCAGCACGGCAATGTATTGTTTCCGATCACCGTATCCTTGGCTTGTTGTTGTCAGGTGACTGGGTCCCAAAGCTCTGCATCACTGGGGTTTTCTAAGTACAGCGTCTGAAGCTATTGTGGACTAATTGATAGAGACTGATCTAGCTGCGATTACTCAACAGCTCTGTTACCGTTGGATTGCGCAACCATCAGGATGATGGGAAAACAAGTTAAATGGATCTTATTTTTATTGTTGAGAAATTACCAGTTTCAATTGGTGTTAAAACAGACGAGTCTGGGGGTGTCAGTGGCCTTTCAGTGCAGTGTCCATCTTCACAAGTGGAGAGTAACAACTCGAAAGCTGATAATGTATTGAATCAAGTGCAGTAAAGAACTGCTGATGTTGGTTTACACCAAAGGTAGGCACAAAAATCTGGAGTAACTCAGCGGATTAGGCAGCATCTCTGTAGAAAACCGAAACCCGAAACGTCACCTATTCCTTTTCTACCCGCTGAGTTACCAGCATTTTGTGTGTACCTACTGCATTGAATCAACTGCTCAGAAACCGGCCATTTGGCCTGTCTGCTCACTGTCGGTATTTATAGTAGTCACATCATCTTCCACTTAAGATCATAAGACATAGGAGCAGAATGTGGCCACTCGGCCCACCGATTCTGCTCTGCCATTTCATTATGGCTGATTCATTTTCCCCTCTCAAACCCATTTTCTTGCCTTCTCCCCATAGCTTTTGACACCCATACTAATCAAGAACCACCAGTCTGCATCTACAGTTCTGTATGAAGAAAACCTTTTTTGATGTAGATCAACATTTAGCTTTCTATCTGATTATTCCAGATGCATTAACAAATGCAAACAATATTCACATGCTCTAGTCCAATCTCCTTTTTTAACTTTAAGCTCTTTCTTAAGATACATGTATAAAACCACTGTGCACATATTTTGTTTTTTATTATTAAGATAAAGCATGGAAACATGTCCTTCTGCCCACTGGGTCCACGCTGACCAAATGATCACCCATAAAGTAGTTCTATCCTACACACTGGGGGTAATTTACAGAAGCTAATTGACCCACAAACTTGCACGTCGTTGGAATGTGGGAGGAAACCAAAACACCCAGTGAAATCCCACGCAGGTTACGGAGAACATACAAACCTCGTACAGACAGCACCCGTAGTCGCGATCGTAGTCGCCTGGGTCTCTGGCGCTGTAAGGCAGCAACTCTACCGCTGCGTCACTGTGCTGCCCTTATGTCCTATGTCGACATGTGTCAGAGACCATGCCAGAACCAAGCTCTTTTCCTGTTCTGGTAAAGATCTTTGACCTACATTGTTAACTCTGTGTCCCTCTCCACAGGTCCTGCCTGACCTCCTAAGTGTTTACTAATTTTATTCCATATTTTCATTGTCTGAATTTTTCAATTCTGATTTGGATTTGTGTGCAATGACACATGCAAACAGTTTACACACACACACACTCCGATTAAATCTCCTTTTCTAATTTTATTCTCTCTTTATTAAGTCTGTACTTTTCTAAAGGGCAATGCCCTGGTCTGTTCAACCCTTCTTGCTGTTTCTTTCTAACTTCAACATTCCTTTTTTTGCAGACTCTAAACTCTATGATGTTTAGCTGTGCACATCAGCAAGAATCTACCTTTAATGGGGGGGGGAGGGGAGTTGACTGAAGATGTTATGATCAAAGTTGAATATTCTATAATTGATGTGGGCAGCACAGTGGAGCAGCAGTAGAGTTGCTGCCTTACAGTGCCAGAGACTCGGGTTCGATCCTGACTGCCTGTGCTATCTGTACGCAGTTTGAACGTTCTCACTGTGACAGCATGCAATTTTATTTGGGTTTTCCGGTTTCTTGCCACGTGGAGGTTTGTAGGTAACTGGCTTTTGTAGATTGTTCCTCAAGTGTAGGAGAGAACTAGTCGCTGATCGCTGGTCGACGCACACTCGGTGGGCCAAAGGATCTGTTTCCACACGGCTTCTCTACATTAAACTAAAATCAATAAGATCCTCTCCTGTTATTTCCAGAGTGCCTGCCCTCCCAGGCTTTTCTCTCAGATATTTAGGATGGATGAGGGACATGCAAATATTAAATCAGTATTTCATTTAATTTTCCTTTACCACAGGTGGTTGATACTAACAGATCTTGGTGTTCTGATTTAAGATAATTCACCACGGAGTTGGCAGTCCAGGAAACGAACTAAAAACAGCTCGTAATAAGGACCACGATATTGAAACACGGCAGTCAACAATTAAGTATATAACGGTATGTACAACTGAGAAACTGAGCAGTACTGAAGTTCAGAACCATACATGAATTGCAAGGTTTAATTAAGTCCTTCAAGACTTGTGAAACAATGGAATTTGAAAACACAATATTGGAAAAGAAAGTAGGCTTCACGGTGGCACAGCGTTAGAGTTACTGCCTTACGGCACCAGAGACCTCGGTTCGATCCTGACTACGGGTGCTTGTCTGTACTGAGTTTGTACGTTCTCCCCATGACCTGAGTGGGTTTTCTCCAGGAGCTCTGTCCGTTTTTTTCCCACACTCCAAAGATGTAGAGCTTTGTTGGCTGATTTGCTTGGTAGAATTGTAAATTGTCCCTGATGTGTGTAGGACAGGCCGAAGGAGGGCCTGTTTCCACACTGAATCTCTCAATAAACTAAACTAAAACTTTCATTTGTATAGAGTCACAGGAATGTCCCAATGCACTTTACATTAATTAAACACTTCTGGGATGTAATTTTTGTTGTTGTAATGCAGCAGTTAATCCACATATTTCAAACTGCTCTACAATAGAATAATCTCTGGAAAAATCAGGACTAAGCAGTAAACATTGCAGGACATAACACGTCAAAAAGGAAGAGAGAGAAGGTGGTGATTGAACTGCTCTACTTATCAGATCGACCAGAAGAACAGCAATGGATAGATGGTATAAAACCCGGGCAGGGATATTAATTACTTTGCACCTGTAGTCAGCGGGAAGATGGATTAAATGGACATGGCACCGGAAAATAAGATTAGAAATGATTGATCTAAGCACATTTTACAAGAGGTGGGATGTTAAATAAACCAATCAAACTCGAAACAAACTAGTAAAATTGTTGCAAATCTCGGAGGATAGACTCCCTGCACATTTGCACCCTCACATATTGAAAGAATCTGGAGTGTAGAAGATGTACGATTGGGCACATTTAATCATTTATTTATTTTTTAAAAGCTGGTGAATAATTAATGTTGCACTTAAAGAGGGCAATAGAATTTGTCCAAGGAACCAAGGGCTATCCAGCCTGGTATTGGCATGATTCCCATTCCAGGAGAAAGTAATAAAACATCCGATATAATGAATATGCAGGGTGGATTTCAGGGGGGGGGGGGGTAGAGGAAAGGGAGTTAATTGACCAAGTTGATTGAATTCTTTGAAGAGGCAACAGATTGGTAGATATTGGTAATGGTGTAATATATCTGAATCTTTAAAAGGTTTTTGAAATGGTATACCAAAATGAATGAATAAGACCTGACCTTCCATAGTCTGGGGGCAAATGATATTATGGGGGACTGGATAGAAAATTGTATGAGGTTAAAGAATGGCAGTTCAGAATGACAGAAAATGACAAACGAGGTGCATTGATGATCAGTGCAAAAAAAATTATGTTTAATTGTTATTTATATTAATGATTCTGACCAGTATCAGAAGTGCAGCTTCTGAATTTGGGAACTTAATTGAATTCAGGGAGTGGTGGAGGACCTCCACAATGAACTAGAAGAAAGCATTAATAATCCTTGCAGGAGGCTATGTATTGCTTGGAAAATGTGAGTCGAAATGAAGTAAATTGATAAGTTCGGCTTGCATTCGACATACAGTGATGCGGGTTTTGGCAAAATACAAACCAAGCTCTGGTTTATCTTTTTGAAGGCATAGAATGAAAAGTAGCGAAGATATGTTAAATGTATCATACATTGGCTGGCCCACGCAAACTATGTTCTATGCTCCACAATGCATAGTATTCATAGGATATAGAAGCGGTGGATAGGGTCAGTAAGGGATTTAAAAGGATGATGCAAGGATGAACGTGCTTGCTAGGGGAAAAATGCATGCATTAGGTCTCTCAGTGAAGCATACTCGAGGGTAACCTAATGGAGAAATAAATTCAGGGAAGGTTTTTGAGCAGCAAGCGTGTTTGCACAGGTGGAAGGTGGAAACTATTGCCATTCAATGTTATGTGGTTGCAAGGTGATCACACAGAGCGCATGGAAGTAACCAGAGAGTAGTGAGGATATGGAACTCCTGTAGGGAGCAGTTGATCCATTGAGTACCGATGATGTGAAGGGCAGCATGTGAGGAGGATGGGCAGGCAGTGGCTCTATTGATGTGTAGAAAGGAACTGCAGTTGCTGGTTTATACTGAAGACCGTCACAAAGCGCTGGAATAACTCAGTGGGTCAGGCAGCATCTCTGGAGAAAAAGGATGGGTGATGTTTCGGGTCGGGTCTGACGAAGAGTTCGGACCCGAAACGTCACTCGCCCTTTTTCCCCGGAGTTGCTGCCTGACCCACTGAGTTACTCCAGCATTTGGTGTCCATCTTCTCTATACTGATGCGTTGGCAAGTACTGCAAAGGATATTGCATCTCTTCAAAACTATGGCAAAGGATATTGCATCTGGGGAGGACTGATGGGGGCATTGATAGAATCCCTCATCAAAAGGTAGGTCTTTGGTGCAGTGCAGCACCTCCATGGAACATCACTGAGAGTATTGCCCTGGTAGATCCATTGAGTCCTTAGGGATGAATGTGCTTGAATATGCAGCTTGGTGACATTCAAGTGAAATGCCAGCTCCAGCTAGAAATTCAAATAGACATTAAAGTCAAATATTGCAGAGCTCAAACAGTGGTCAAGTGGGCTCTTTTTCAATGGATGCATCACACAATTTGAAACTATTTCTCCTGCACCCTTGCGTTTGGGAGCATGGACGACATATATTGCGCTTGCAGTGTTCAGTGATCAAGGAGACCAGCCAGATTCACCCTACATAAAGCCAGGCTCTGCGGTGAAAGAATGCCATGAAACAGCCCGGTGAGATTAAAATGCCAATAACTGAATGGATTCCAGAGGAGAGCTCCATTGGAATGTATAGAATTCTTCCAGGGTTGGATGAGGCAACTGAGGATCCTGATATTGTGGGCCCGTGGGTAAGATGGCGGTAAATGGGGACCATGACGTGAAAAATGTCATTGTTCAGAGAGAAGGTGGACAAAAAATGCTGGAGTAACTCAGCGGGTCAGGCAGCATCTCTGGAGAGAAGGAATGGGTGACGTTACGGGTGGAGATCCTTCTTCAGAGGCATGTGAACGTTCGGGATTCTCCACCCCATCCACTGTGGAGTGTAGTCGAGGCTGAAAAGGGATTACCTGACTCTCAGGAACAAGTTCTGGGTCAGGTATCAACACTCTGAAGTCTGGTTGAGGTTGAGACTCTGAAGAAGGGTCTCGACCTGGAATGTCACCCATTCCTTTTCTCCAGAGATGCTGCCTGTCCCGCTGAGTTACTCCAGCTTTTTGTGTCTACGGTTTAAACCAGCATCTGCAGTTCCTTCTCACACAAAGAACTAATGTGAAATGGTGATCGATGAACAGTGTGAACTCGGTGGGCCGAAGGGCCTGTTTCCATGCTGCACCTCTAAGCAAAACTACAGAGGACACAGATCGGCACAGTGGCACAGCAGTAGAGTTGCTGCCTTACAGCGCCAGAGACCCAGGATTGATCCTGACTGCGGGTGCTGTCTGTACAGAGTTTGTACGTACTCCCTGTGACTGCGTGGGTTTCCCCCAAATGCTCCAGTTTCCTCCCACACAACAAAGAAATACAGATTTGGAGGTTAATTGGCTTCTGGAAATTGTAAGTAGTCCCCCATATGTAGGATAGAGCTCGTGTATTGCCATATTGTCCCCAATATGCAGGATAGAGATCGCTGGTTGGCGTGGTTTCCGCTGCATCTCTAAACTAAACTACTAAGGAGATGAGTGATGTTATTTTCTTCATGCTGATCCGGGAGCCCTGTCTGTCCAACATGTCCTTTAGGTCTCAGCTTAATGGAGGTTCAGTTTCTCTCCCCCCTTATGTTCAGGGAATAAACCTGCACCTTTGCCATTACCTCAGCTGTGCATTGAGCTTCTTGCTTACGCTAAGCATAAGGACTTGCAAACACTGAGAGTGATGATGGTTTTCCAGCACTGGCCACAGTTTCGATGCTTTGGGTATAACCGCATGAACTCTCTGGTTTTCAGGTCTCCCATTTTGGTGTGAGTTTAGCCACAAGATGTTTGGTTTCCACAAGCCGAAGATGTACCGGAGCCTGGATGGTTGCTGCATCTGCAGGGCCAAATCGTCCAGTTCACGGTTTACTGACAGCAAGCGCTACGAGAAGGACTTCCAGAGCTGCTTTGGGTAAGGATGGGAAAAACTAAAACAGCCAATCCAATAAAACGCTGTCATTGTGTGGATGAAGGTGATCAGGGCAGGCCTACTTATTGCTCTCTCTCTCTCCCTACCTTTGGACCTTTCAGGTTGAATGAAGCCCGCTCAGGAGAGATCTGCAATGCCTGCGTGCTCCTGGTCAAACGGTGGAAGAAGCTCCCTGTGGGATCCAAGAAGAATTGGAATCATGTAAGTACCGAGTGGAAGCAAATAGCAAACTGCTGGAGGAACTCAGCACAGCCACACAGCTGGTAGAGCTGCAGCCTCACAGCGCCAAGGGAACCGGGTTTGATCCTGACCTCCGTTGCTGTGGAGTTTACAAATTTTTGTTTAGTCTAGAGGTACTGCATGGAAACTGGACCTTCGGCCCACCGAGTGCACGCTGACCAGTGATCACCCCTTACACTACCGCTATCCTACACACTCGGGACGATGTACAATTTAACCAAAGCCAGTTTAACCCACAAACCTGTACGTCTTTGGAGTGTGGGAGTAAGCCGGAGCACCCGGAGAAAACCCACAGGGTGAGCAAACAAACCGTCCGTACAGGCAGCACCTGGAGTCAGGTTCAAACCCGGGTCCCTAGCGCTGGAAGGCAACAACTCTCCCACTGCGCCACAGAGCTGCTGCCTCGCAGTGCCATGGTACCCGGGTTCGATCCTGACCTCAGTTGCTGTCATTGTGCAGTTGACAAGTGCTGTCTCTGACCCTGCTCTGGTTTCCTCCCACATCCCAAAGACGTGCGGGTTTGTAGGTTAATTGGCCTCTGCAAATTGCCCCAAGTGTGTAGAGGGTGAATGTGAAAGTGGGATAACAGAGAGCTAGTGCGAATGTGTGGTCGGTGTGGACTCGGTGGGCCAAAGGACCTGTGTCTACACTAAACTAAATAAATGAACAGTCAATTTTTGGGGGGGGGGGTGAGAGGGAAGATCTGGGGAATGGGTGGGGATAGAGGTACTGAGGGGATAGTGATTTAAACAACAATCCAACGGCATGAAGCCAATGTTCTTGCTGTTTGATTCTAGACTATTGAGGCAGACTATAAGTTGAGTGGTCCCAGGATGTAATGGAAAGGCTGGGTAAAGGCTTACTGAAATGTGGCATTCATTCTGTTATTGACTGAACAGATGTGATTTGTCTGTATGCTTGTGTTTACATCCACTTGTTTGTATGTGAACATGCCCTCTGCTGGTGCTACGTCAGTTGCAAAGGGATGCGCAGAGACCCAGTTCCATGAGTTTGGTAACCAGTTGGAGGGGATGGGTGCAGTAGACCTGTTCATGGGCAAACATGTGACTTTGCTCACGGAAGGAGTGTTCATGGTGTTTGTCAGCATGTGGCATCTTGAGTAAGTCCTCCAGAGCGAGATTGTAAAGATTGGAGTTTAATCCGAGCAAGTGCGGTGTATTGCACTTTGGGAGGTCAAATGTTGGGGGGAAATATTAAATTAATTACATGACAGCGTTAATCTACAGAGGAATCTTGGGGTCCAAGTCCACAGCTCCTTGAAAGTGGCAGCACAAGTACTCAGAGTGGTAAAGAAGGTATATGGTATAGTTACCTTCATAGGTCAGGCACTGTATATGGAGTGGAAGTTAGTGGAGTGGCTATTACTAAGGAGAAGGTGCTTGGGAAGCTGAAAGGGCTGAAGGTGGGTGTCACCTGGGTGACTGCACCCTCGGGTTCTGAAAGAGGTGGCTTTAGAGATTGTGGAGGCATTAATAGTGATATTTCAAGAATCACTCGTCAGGATTCTTGGAAATTTGCCAATATTACCCTGCTGCACAAGAAGGGATCAAAGCAGAATAGTGGGAACTATAGGCCGGTTAGCCTGACTTCAGTGGTTGGTAAGATTTTAGAGTCCATTATAAAGGATGAGGTTACTTTAAGTAAACAGCAGGACAGACAAAGCAGAGTCAGTGGATGTTGTTTACCTACATTTTCAGAAAGCCTTTGATAAGGTGCCACACGTGAGGCTAGTAAGGAAGATGTGATTCCCATGGTATCAAAGGGCAGATACTAGCATGGATAGCAGGTTGGCTGGATGGCAGAAGACAAAGTGTGGCAATAAAGTTTTATAAGACTTTGGTTAGGCCACATTTGGAATATTGCCTGCAGTTCTGGCGGGCCTATCACAGGAAGGATGTGGGGGCTGTGGTAAAAGTGCAGAAAGGTTTGTCTGAATGTGTCTAGGATTAGGGGGTATTAGCTACAGGGACTCCTTGGATAGACTTTGATTGTTTTCTCTGGAAAGCTGGAGGCTGTGGGGAGATCTGATAGAAGCATATAAAACTTTGGGAGGCATAGATCAAGAGTGTTTTATTGTCATATGTCCCAAACAGAAACAGCACAACAGAATGTGTAAATATAGTACTCTGTAAACAATATAATAAATGGGGGGGGGGGGAAACGTTCTCATGTATGGTTTGTGGTTGGTGTAGATACGATGGTGGCATTTAGGGGGCTTTTGGGTAGGCAGGGAATGGAGGGATATGGATCATGAGCAGATCGATAAGAGAAGGTGGTCTTGGCATCATGTTCGGCACAGACATTGTGGGCCGAAGGGCTTGTTCTTGCTTTACTTGTCTATGTTCTACAAGGATTTGCTGCCAGGTCTTAGACAATAGACAATAGACAATAGGTGCAGGAGTAGGCCATTCAGCCCTTCGAGCCAGCACCGCCATTCAATGCGATCATGGCTGATCACTATCAATCAGTACCCCGTTCCTGCCTTCTCCCCATACCCCCTCACTCCGCTATCCTTAAGAGCTCTATCCAGCTCTCTCTTGAAAGCATCCAACGAACTGGCCTCCACTGCCTTCTGAGGCAGAGAATTCCACACCTTCACCACCCTCTGACTGAAAAAGTTCTTCCTCATCTCCGTTCTAAATGGCCTACCCCTTATTCTCAAACTGTGGCCCCTTGTTCTGGACTCCCCCAACATTGGGAACATGTTATCTGCCTCTAATGTGTCCAATCCCCTAATTATCTTATATGTTTCAATAAGATCCCCCCTCATCCTTCTAAATTCCAGTTTATACAAGCCCAATCGCTCCAGCCTTTCAACATACGACAGTCCCGCCATTCCGGGAATTAATCTAGTGAACCTACGCTGCACGCCCTCCATAGCAAGAATATCCTTCCTCAAATTTGGAGACCAAAACTGCACACAGTACTCCAGGTGCGGTCTCACCAGGGCCCGGTACAACTGTAGAAGGACCTCTTTGCTCCTATACTCAACTCCTCTTGTTACGAAGGCCAACATTCCATTGGCTTTCTTCACTGCCTGCTGAACCTGCATGCTTCCTTTCATTGACTGATGCACTTTGGGCTGTGTGTGTGGCTGGTTTGGGGGACTGGAACAATCGGGTTCAGTAACATGGGCATGTATCTTTCCCACTCCCTTTAAACTAACTAAATCTACCATTGTTGAACATGCAAAAAAAAAAGTGAAATAAAATTGTGTTTGGCCATTAGTTGGAGTAACATCTGATACTGTTTTAAAATCGTCCCTCGCCTCTGGTGCCAGATTATTGGAGTCTCGCCACTGCTTCACAATTCCCTCGTCAAAGTGTATACTGTTATTAGCTTGGTCTGCCATAATTTTCGCAACACTAGCTCGGGTGGATATCTCAGCCTGGACCATAACCAAATGATGTCTTGCAGGTTGTAGATGTTCGTGCAGGACCAAGTTTGAAGACAGCATTGAAACCGAAGAAGGCAAAATCCCTCACTGGGAGCAGAATAAAAGCCAGTCAGATCAGCAAGATCCAGAAAGAGCTGAAACGTCAGAGTAAGTGTGCGTCCTGATTTTTCTTTTTCACTTTCCACTTATTTCTCTTCAAGATACACTTGTAAAGGAGGTGCTAACACCTTTCTACTTTAGAGATACAGCGCGGAAACAGGCCCTTTCGCCCACCGAGTCCATGCCAACCAGCATTCACCCTGTATACTAACGCTATGGGTCCCGTATTGAATGCCCCGGACGCTGCTTGTATCTCTTGGCCTGCAACCACGTTTAGCTGATTTTCGCCACTTCATGTGGTCGGATAGAGGGCTGTTGAACAAAGATTTTCTGAGACAAAGCAAAGGCCAACCTTTTCAGCATCACCTGAGCTTGTCACATCGGTGATGCTTCAGTAAAAGAGACCCTGGGTTCTACAGAGGGCTTGAGTACAAAACCAAGTGTGTTGTTGCAAAGCTGTAAATCTTTGTTTGGGCCTCATCTGGAACTGACATCACACTTTTCACCTCAGATCCACTTTTCTTTTTTTTTTACACTTTAATCTTTATTGCTTTTATATACATACACAAATAAAACACACATATAACAACGAAACTTACAACAGTTCAGTTTACAATTAATGATGCAGTATACAGAACTATTTTCTTATTAAAACATTTTCCAATAACTTGCATTATTGTCAATAAAATTATACAGTGTTTATGTCTTTATTTCTATACCTAATCCATTTTTCCCATTTTCTGTTAAACTCGTCATTTTCTCCATCACAAATATTTCCTGTACTATGTCTAACCATTGTGTAAGTCTGGGTGTGTCCGCGACAAGCCAGTTTCTTGTAATGCCCTTTCTGCTAGCTGGAAGTAGGATTTTAACCAAGTAATGATCTTCCTTCAGCACCACTGTAGTTATATTACCCAGGTATAAAATGGAACACTTCTTGGAGACTATATATCCTAATACCTCCTTTAATACTGAATTCACTCTGTCCCAAAATGGTTCTATTTTTGGGCAACTCCAGAAGATTTGTGCATGATTTGCATCTGTATGGCCACATTGCCTCCAGCATGATTGTTGCCTTAGAATTTGCTTGCTTTTTATGTTAGGCGTAATAAAGAAACAAATCAAAATTCTCCAATTAAATTCTCTCCATTTTTGTGAATTAGTGGATGTCTGTGGTGTTACACACATGTTTCCATTCTTCTTCTGAGATTTTGATGTTCAATTCCTTTTTCCCACTTAAATTTTACATAAAATGTAGTTTTAGCTTGACATTCCATTAAACTATGATAAAGTTTAGAAATAATCCTTGATGTTTTTTGATGATACGCATTGACTATCACTTCTACCACTGGATTCTTTTCTTCTGGTGCCTCCCTTTTTACTTTTTTGTTGTAATATTCTCTCAGTTGGAGGTATCTAAACAAGTCTTGGTTCTGAAGAGCAAATCTGTCCTTCAAATCTTGAAAACTTCTTGGGTCTCCATTTTCAGTAACAGTACAGAATGCAGTCATTCCTTTTTTCATCCACTCTTTAAATGTTGAGTCATACATCCCTGGTTTAAATTCACTATCCAAAGCTATCCATTTTAACACTTTTTGTCCTTTATTCAATTTAAGTTGTCTGGTAAGAGTGAACCAGGTTTCTAAAGTAAATATCGTTATTGGGTTGATTATACTCCTGATATGTCCAGGAAGCGCTTTTTCTCCCAAGAGTGTTTGGATGTGGAAGTCAGGGATATATGTCTCAATCTCTTTCCACCTCGCTGTGTAGCTATCCTCACACCAATTAATTAGTGGTCGATGTTGGGCTGCATAGAAATATATCCTAAAATTTGGAAGTGCCATTTCACCTTTGTCCTTTGGAAACTGGAGTGTAGTGTATTGAACTCAAGCCTTCTTTCCTCCCCAAATAAATCTAGATATTAATTTATCCCATTCTGTGAATTGTTTTAGTGGTACCTCTATTGCAGTGATTGAAATAAGTACAATAGCCTTGGCAAAATATTCATTTTCACCACATTTTTCTTACTACTAAAATCCATTGGGTAGGTGGACCATCTTTTTATATCCTTTCTTATGTTTTGGTTGATGTGATTATAATTGGCCCCATACAACATTGATATATTTTTCGTTATATATACCCCTAGATATTTGATTGATTTTGAATCCCATTTAATATTATACTTTTGATTGATTTCTTCTGGAGGAGCACAATTAAATAGGAGGATTTGAGTTTTTGAAATATTCAATTTATATCCTGCACAGAAATTAAATTTCTCTATGATCCCCATCATCCTTGGAAAGGAGGTGTTTACATCCGTGAGATACATCATTACGTCATCTGCAAAAAGACCAATTTTATGTTCTCTGTCTCTTATAGTTACTCCCCTCAGTTCCCTATCTTGACGGATCATTTGAGCCAATGGTTCAATATATATAGCAAACAGGGTAGGGCTAAGACAACATCCCTGTCTCGTTCCTCTTCCTAACACAAATCTCTCAGTTAAGGACCCATTCACCTTTACTCTTGCAGTAGGTTGCTGGTAAATTGCTTTAATAACTTGAATTGAATCTTCGGTAAAGCCAAATCTTTCTAGTGTTTGATATATAGAATTCCCAATTAACCCTATCGAAAGCCTTTTCCGCATCTAGGCTTATCAGGACAGCGCGCGTACTTTCAATAGACAATAGACAATAGACAATAGGTGCAGGAGTAGGCCATTCAGCCCTTCGAGCCAGCACCGCCATTCAATGCGATCATGGCTGATCACTATCAATCAGTACCCCGTTCCTGCCTTCTCCCCATACCCCCTCACTCCGCTATCCTTAAGAGCTCTATCCAGCTCTCTCTTGAAAGCATCCAACGAACTGGCCTCCACTGCCTTCTGAGGCAGAGAATTCCACACCTTCACCACCCTCTGACTGAAAAAGTTCTTCCTCATCTCCGTTCTAAATGGCCTACCCCTTATTCTCAAACTGTGGCCCCTTGTTCTGGACTCCCCCAACATTGGGAACATGTTATCTGCCTCTAATGTGTCCAATCCCCTAATTATCTTATATGTTTCAATAAGATCCCCCCTCATCCTTCTAAATTCCAGTGTATACAAGCCCAATCGCTCCAGCCTTTCAACATACGACAGTCCCGCCATTCCGGGAATTAATCTAGTGAACCTACGCTGCACGCCCTCCATAGCAAGAATATCCTTCCTCAAATTTGGAGACCAAAACTGCACACAGTACTCCAGGTGCGGTCTCACCAGGGCCCGGTACAACTGTAGAAGGACCTCTTTGCTCCTATACTCAACTCCTCTTGTTACGAAGGCCAACATTCCATTGGCTTTCTTCACTGCCTGCTGAACCTGCATGCTTCCTTTCATTGACTGATGCACTAGGACACCCAGATCTCGTTGAACTCCCCCTCCTCCTAACTTGACACCATTCAGATAATAATCTGCCTTTCTATTCTTACTTCCAAAGTGAATAACCTCACACTTATCTACATTAAACTGCATCTGCCATGTATCCGCCCACTCACACAACCTGTCCAGGTCACCCTGCAGCCTTATTGCATCTTCCTCACAATTCACACTACCCCCCAACTTAGTATCATCTGCAAATTTGCTAATGGTACTTTTAATCCCTTCGTCTAAGTCATTAATGTATATCGTAAATAGCTGGGGTCCCAGCACCGAACCTTGCGGTACCCCACTGGTCACTGCCTGCCATTCCGAAAGGGACCCATTTATCCCCACTCTTTGCTTTCTGTCTGTTAACCAATTTTCTATCCATGTCAGTACCCTACCCCCAATACCATGTGCCCTAATTTTGCCCACTAATCTCCTATGTGGGACCTTGTCGAAGGCTTTCTGAAAGTCGAGGTACACCACATCCACTGACTCTCCCTTGTCAATTTTCCTAGTTACATCCTCAAAAAATTCCAGTAGATTTGTCAAGCATGATTTCCCCTTCGTAAATCCATGCTGACTCGGAACGATCCCGTTACTGCTATCCAAATGCTCAGCAATTTCGTCTTTTATAATTGACTCCAGCATTTTCCCCACCACTGATGTCAGACTAACTGGTCTATAATTACCCGTTTTCTCTCTCCCTCCTTTCTTAAAAAGTGGGATAACATTTGCTATTCTCCAATCCACAGGAACTGATCCTGAATCTATAGAACATTGAAAAATGATCTCCAATGCTTCCACTATTTCTAGAGCCACCTCCTTAAGTACTCTGGGATGCAGACCATCAGGCCCTGGGGATTTATCAGCCTTCAGTCCCATCAGTCTACCCAAAACCATTTCCTGCCTAATGTGGATTTCCTTCAGTTCCTCCATCACCCTAGGTTCTCCAGCCCCTAGAACATTTGGGAGATTGTGTGTATCTTCCTCAGTGAAGACAGATCCAAAGTAACAGTTTAACTCGTCTGCCATTTCTTTGTTCCCCATAATAAATTCCCCTGCTTCTGTCTTCAAGGGACCCACATTTGCCTTGACTATTTTTTTCCTCTTCACGTACCTAAAAAAACTTTTGCTATCCTCCTTTATATTATTGGCTAGTTTACCCTCGTACCTCATCTTTTCTCCTCGTATTGCCTTTTTAGTTAACTTTTGTTGCTCTTTAAAAGAGTCCCAATCCTCTGTCTTCCCACTCTTCTTTGCTATGTTATACTTCCTCTCCTTAATTTTTATGCTGTCCCTGACTTCCCTTGTCAGCCACAGGTGTCTCTTACTCCCCTTAGAGTCTTTCCACCTCTTTGGAATAAATTGATCCTGCAACCTCTGCATTATTCCCAGGAATACCTGCCATTGCTGTTCTACCGTCTTCCCTGCTAGGGCCTCCTTCCAATCAATTTTGGCCAGCTCCCGCCTCATGCCTCTGTAATCCCCTTTGCTATACTGTAATACCGACACTTCCGATTTTCCCTTCTGCCTTTCCATTTGCAGAGTAAAACTTATCATGTTGTGATCACTGCCTCCTAATGGCTCTTTTACCTCTAGTCCCCTTATCAGATCAGGATCATTACACAACACTAAATCCAGAATTGCCTTCTCCCTGGTAGGCTCCAGTACAAGCTGTTCTAAGAATCCATCTCGAAGGCACTCTACAAACTCTCTTTCCTGGGGTCCATTTCCAACCTGATTTTCCCAGTCTACCTGCATGTTGAAATCTCCCATAACCACCGTAGCATTACATTTTTGACACGCCAATTTTATCTCCTGATTTAACTTGCACCCTAAGTCGAGGCTACTGTTTGGGGGCCTATAGATAACTCCCATTAGGGTCTTTTTACCCTTACAATTTCTCATTTCTATCCATACTGATTCAACATCTCCTGATTCTATGTCACCCCTTGCAAGGGAATGAATATCATTCCTTACCATCAGAGCAACCCCACCCCCTCTGCCCACCTGTCTGTCTTTTCTATACGTTGTGTACCCCTGAATATTCAGTTCCCAGCCCTGGTCCTCTTGTAGCCATGTCTCAGTGATCCCTACAACATCATACTTGCCCATGACTAACTGAGCCTCAAGCTCATCCACTTTATTTTTTATACTACGCGCATTTAAGTACAACACTTTAACTTCTGTATTTACCTCCCCTCTCACATCGTTCACAATTGGCCCTGCCCTTAATTTCTTTTCCGCTCTAGAACTTCTGTTCCCATTCTTCCGAGAGTCTTTTGCAATATCTCCTGTATTCCCTTTTACCTCATCTTCATATTCACAATTTGTTAACCCCTCCCCCCCACTACTTAGTTTAAAGCCACAGGTGTCACACTAGCAAACCTGCCTGCCAGAATGTTTGTCCCCCTGCTGTTAAGATGCAACCCGTCCCTTTTGTACAAGTCACCCCTAGCCCAGAAGAGATCCCAGTGGTCCAGAAATCTAAATCCCTGCTCTCTGCACCAGTCCCTCAGCCATAAATTCATACCCTCTATCTCTCTGTTCCTGGCCTCACCAGCACGAGGTACCGGTAGCAGTCCAGAGATAACTACCTTCGACGTCCTACTTCTCAGCGTTTTTCCCAACTCTCTAAACTCCCGCTGTAGCACCTCCTTCCTCTTCCGCCCGACGTCATTCGTGCCCACGTGCACAACGACTTCAGGTTGATCGCCTTCCCTCGCTAGGATTCCTTTTGAATCTTGTGTATTATATGTAGGGTTCTTCTAATACTGTCCTGTGTTTGTCTGCCTATTATAAAACCAGTCTGGTCTTCATCAATTAAATCTGGCATGAACTTTTCAAATCGTTTGGAGATAATTGAAGAATATATTTTATAGTCCACATTTAGAATTGATATCGGCCTGTAGTTGGTACAATTTTCCTTGTCTTTGTTCTCTTTGGGGATTAATGTTATAATTGCCTCTTTCCATGATGGGGGTGTCTTGCCTTCCTTGATGATCCAGTTAAAGGTTCTCAGAAGAAGTGGGTTCAGCTCATTCCGAAATATTTTATACCATTCTATAGGGAAACCGTCGCTGCCTGGGGCCTTGTTTGTTTTCATCCCACCAATTGTCTTCTCTATCTCCTCCAGTGATATTTCTGCTGTGGCAGCAATGTAATCTGGATAGATACAAAATGCAGGAGTAACTCAGCAGGTCAGGTAGCATCTCTGGAGAAAAGGAACAGGTGAAGTTTCGGGTCGAGACCCTTCTTCAGACTTTCCTTGCACTCTGTATTGAAGGTGGGATATCTTTCTGGTCTGTGGTTTCATTGGCACCTGGGGGAAAATTTATGGTGCCACATGGATGCCTTAAATAGAGAGAGAGACTGGAATTCTGCATTAGGGTGCTGAGAAACCTCCTCTAGTTACATTCCCTGTCCAGCCAGGCAATGGACTGATAAGAGATCATTAGGAGTGATTCACAGAAGGGCTTTGATGGTGTAGATGGGGAGAATTGGAGAAGAAAGGTTTATCAAGTATCAGGGAGGGTGGAAAGACATTTTTCACACTAAGTTATGATGATCTGGAATGCAAGGTCTGCAAGATGGGTTTTTTTAATGCCCATCACAATGGGCAGAATGACATAAATAGAGTTGAACTGGGGAAAGGTGTGAATTGAATGTTGATGGGGACTTTGTCATACTGCTCCTGTTGTTTCCTTTCCTTCTGATTTACGCAGATTAGGATTTGAAGTACGGCTAGTAGTAATGATAGAGAACAGTACAGCACAGAAACGGACCCTTCAGCCCACGATGTTTGTGCTGAACATGATGCCAAGTTATACTGATCTCATTTGCCTGCACGTCACCCACATCCCTCTACTCCTTGCACTGCATGTACATATCTTAAAGCCTCTTCAACGTCATTATCGTATCTGCCTCCACCGCCAGCCTTGGCAATGCATTCCAGGTCCCCACCACTGTGTGTAAAAGAAAAGAACTTGGCCTGTGCATCTCCTCTCACCGTATACCTATGCCCTCTAGTGTTGGACATTTCCACCCTGGGAAGAAGATTCTGACCGTCTACACGATGCTTCCCGTCATTTTATATATTTCTATCCAGTGTCCCCTCAACCTCCGTTGTTGCAGAGAAAACAATGCAAGTTTATCCAACCTCGCATAGCTGAAACCCTCGAATAGTCATACAGCGTGGAAACGGGCCCTTCGGCTCAACTTGTCCACATTGACCAACATGACCCATCTACACTAGTCCCACCTGCCCGTGTTTGACCCAATACCCCTCCAAACCTGTCCTATCCATGTACCTATGCAAATGTTTCTTAAAGGTTGCGATAGTACCTGCCTCAACTACCTCCTCCGGCAGCTCATTCCATACACCCACAACCCTTTATGTGAAAAAGTTACCCCTCGGGTACAAGGGTCTCGACCCAAAACGTCACCCATTCCTTCTCTCCTGAGATGCTGCCTGACCTGCTGAGTTACTCCAGCATTTTGTGATACCCCTCAGGTATTAACTCTTTACCCCCTCACCTTAAACCTATGTCTTTTGATTCTCGATTCCCTAACCCTGTGCAAGAGATTATATGCGTCTATCTGATCTATTCCCCTCATGATTTTGTGTAGGAGGCAATCTGGTAAAAGTATACTAATGTCTTTACTAAAGGTAGTGATTTTCTTCCTTGACTGTAGACTCGGATGCTCACAGTACCACCTCCAGTATGTCCCCGGCACAGTCTCCCTGCTACAGTAACCACTCGGACGAGGGATCTGACACAGAGATGGCGTCGGGGTCCAGCAGGGTGCCAGTCTTCTCCTTCTTGGATCTCACATACTGGAAAAGGTGAGTAGAAGTTCTTCCGATGAGCTGCAACCATACCTTGCGTTGGAGTCACCTCAGACGGATGATGGGGATCTGTTTACAGGAACTCCCTAACGTTCAAATGAAGCCCATTCATTTGTCCGTTTGTTTGCAAGTAGTGTCATGTTCTGGAACAAAGGCAGACGAATGCCGCCCCCCCCCCCCCCCCCCGCAGATTGGAATCGGAAAGGGATTATTGACGCGTCTTGCAAGAAACGAAAGCTGTATCTCTTAAACAAAACTAAATTAAGCTCTCTGGAAATTGCATCCAAGTAGGGTGAAATGTTCTAATGCTCCAAGCTTCCCGGTGTATGTGTGGCAAAGTTGATACCACACATGTCTCTTGCTCCCATTGTAAACCTCTTCGTTTTAACCTCTAGGCAAAAAGTCTGCTGTGGGATCATTTACAAAGGCCGTTTTGGAGAGGTGCTAATTGACCCTCATCTCTTCAAGCCCTGCTGTGGCAACAAGAAGAGGGCGACGGAAGCCCCTGAGCAACAGGCGGTTCAATCCCCCTCGGCTTCGAAAGACGACGAATGGTGAACTGGCTCCTTCAGACAGAGGGAGGGGGAGAGACGAAAGTAGGGCCAAAATTGCATTGAAAAGATTGTGTTTGTCAGAAAGTTGGAGTGAATTGTAAAACTGCCCAAATGAACTGACCTGCCAAAAAGACTGACAATTAAGTTTCCCTGGGAGTTGGGTGGGGGAGGGGGGCGGGGGGGAGGGAATCCATTGATTTTTCTTTTTGATTTAAAATAAATCTGTAAATTGTTGTATATTTCATAAACTGCACGCTTATTAAGTGGAGTGAAGCGTGCCTGTAAAGTGCTATTATTTAGGATTTATATCTTTTGATTAGTAATGGACTTTTCTCTTGTGCTGAGTGAGTGGGATTTGGGGGAGAGAGTGATTGTTGTATTGTAGCTGCCACGTGTTTGGAAAGCATTGGTGGTCCTGATTGTGGGCAGGTGGAGCAAGGTTTGCCAATTCTATAGTTGAGCCACATGGTCTTGAAAGGACTGTGCTCTTCTGATGCCCTACGCATGCTCAGTTGTCCAAGATGCACCAAAACAACTCTGCTTCCACTGAGATCGGGAAGCAGAGGATGGAAAGCCGAAGCATCAGCTGTTTGGTTCTGTCCCATTGAGAACATTCTTGGGATGGATGAGGAAGGGTTCACTTGGCTTGTGGCAATGTCCCCTTTATTTCCCACCACCTGGAAGCTGAGATAGTTGGGAGCGGAGAGGGACAACACTGTATCAAGTAACATAGCCTGGCACATTCCGAAGAGGCAAGGGGTAACAAGGGAAAGGGTTTCTGCACAGGACGTGGGGTTGTATTTGTAATCGGTTTGTGACAGTATTGGTCTGGCTGTTATATTTTGCTCGCTTCTTGCAGTTTTGAAAAGTTTTCAATTTCGCCATCTGGCAAGCGGGTCAGGGTATTGTTTCAAAGCGGCACCTCAGTCTGTCAAATCTACACTTAGACCTTGAACGTGACAAGTGACCAACCTTCTTTCTCGCCCCCCCATTCCCCGACCATCATTATGCCTGAGGGAGGAGGCGCTG
Organism: Rhinoraja longicauda; assembly: GCF_053455715.1. Classification (NCBI taxonomy): domain Eukaryota; kingdom Metazoa; phylum Chordata; class Chondrichthyes; order Rajiformes; family Arhynchobatidae; genus Rhinoraja; species Rhinoraja longicauda. The sequence goes on along the minus strand of NC_135972.1, from coordinate 13,431,562 downwards.
ACAATGTGGCAGAAATATAACATTCCTCCCTGTTCACTGGACTTACCGAAACAAGTAGAGAGAGGCCCCACTACTTTCAGTCTGAAGAAGGGTCTTGACCCGAAACGTCACCCATCCTTTTTCTCCAGAAATGCTGCCTGTCCTGCTGTGTTACTCCAGCACTTTGTGCCCATCTCTTGCCACAACAGATCTTAATATCAGCCCCACCTCCAGATACTGGAATTCCTAATTGGATATACAAAAGGGAAAGATGTTATGAGTTGAGAGCTGCCATGTTGGAACTCCCACCTTTCTTTTATATGTAACTGTTTGTGAGCTGTGCAGTGCCAGATTACAAGATATACCATTGTCTCGAGGCACAAATTTATCCTCCACCACCACCAGCTACTGTAATTTCCCCCTTCCTGAGGGATCTACTCAAGTTTCTAAGTTCTCGGAGCAGAATTGGGCCATTCAGCCTATCAAGTCCACTCCACCATTCAATCATGGCTGATCTATCTTTCCCTCTCAACCCCATTCTCCTGCCTTCTCCTCCATAACCCTTGACGCTCGTACTTTTCAAGAATCTCAATCTCTGCCTTAAAAATATCCATTGACTTGGCCTCCGCAGCCTCTCTGGCAATGAATTCCACAGATTCACCACCCTCTGACTAACAAAATTCCTCCTCATCTCCTTTCTAAAGGTACGTCCTTGTAGTCTGAGGCTGTGGCCTTTGGTCCTAGACTCCCACGAGTGGAGACATCCTCTCCACATTCACTCTATCCAGGCCTTTTGTTATTTGTGGTCAATATTTCTGTGCACATGTGTGACCCCAAGAGATCTGTGTTGATGTACTGCTTCAAAGTACAAGGTAATTTTTCTCCAGCTTCCCTGTCCAGCAGAGGCTACTGACTAGCAGTGGGGAAACCTTCCTTCGCGGTTTTTGGAAATGTGCGTGCTGCAGCCACAACTTTGACAGAGCATTTGTTGACGTGTGGGGGGGAAAAATGCTCTTTGCTTTCCCGATATTGGTTTCCTCGCACACAACCCTGACCTCCGTCCTTCAATGGCGTCGAACATAGCTGCAGGTTCCCAACCCAAGACTGAGAAACTTCATGACGACCCTAGATGCCAGTCCTAACTCTGCAGCTAAACAAATGGATTCCATTAAAAGTAGGAGGGTGCGAAGGCGAGTGTTGGTGTTGTCAGCTCACTGATGTTTTGAGGGGATGGGGAAGGGAGAGAGAGAGACACACACAAAGACGGGATTTATATGCAATATTTGCAAAAATCTGGAGAGACTAGCAGAGGTGGGGACAAATTGGACAGCTCTTTGTAAAGAGTTGGCATTGTTGCGATGGGCGGAGTGGACGTTTTGATGTAAAACTCTTGAGCAGCTGATCCGACCCGTGAGCCACAATGAGGAGCTGCGGTATTGCATTGAGGTGCGGTGCGATAGCTGTGAATGTGGCAGCATACATCTTTGAGGGAGTGTTGTATGTCCAGAACTTGGCTCCTGTCAAATTGGCATATTGAGCCATTATCAAAAAATGAGGACGAGAAGACTACTGCGGAAGCTGCAGGTATTAGTTGTTGTGCTGAGGGCTTTCCTCTCAGGTCATGTTGTTTGCATGCGGGCACATTGAGCATCAGGATGGAACGCGTGTCGTGATGGGGCATGTGACGTTAAACTGCCCAGGTTATCCTCGTGGCTGGGTCTAGACACGTGTTGCCCCCTGGCTGAGCAGCTTGTATGAGTGTGAGCGTGAGGTCTGGCTTGGGTTCAGATTCACTCCCAGAGCTTCCTTCCCTACCACTCTATTTATTATTATTTATTTTTATTTCCTCTCCAGCAGAAAACGCCACTGTCTCCTTCCCCTCCTTGACCTAGCTTAGTGCAGCAGGATGTATTTTAGTGATGCACTTTGTAATGTATTAGAGATCTATGGAGCCAGTTTTTTGTACTTTTTTTATACTGTTGATATTCTTCTACTCAAAATTTTTTTATTAGTCTGAAATAAAGTAGACTGCTTTATAAAGAAGGTTCTTGTGATTGTTGTTTGTCTTGCTGTGATATAAGATGACCTAAAGCCAACCCCGAATCTCCGGGTCAGAAGGACCAAGCTCCGACTTAGAGGTGAGCACAAATTCCAGGCTGGCAATCTAGCCCAGTATTGACTGCGCATTCAGATATACAAGTCAAGTCAAATTTATTTGTCACATACACATACTCGATGTGCAGTGAAATGAAAGTGGCAATGCCTGCGGGTTGTGCACAAAAAGAATTACAGTTACAGCATATAAATAAAGTTAATAAGTTACTAAACATAGCACAAAAAGTGTCGACAAAAATTTAGTCTCTGGGGTTATAAAAGTTGACAGTCCTGATGGCCTGTGGGAAGAAGCTCCGTCTCATCCTCTCCGTTTTCACAGCGTGACAGCGGAGGCGTTTGCCTGATCGTAGCATCTGGAACAGCCCGTTACTGGGGTGGCAGGGGTCCCTCATGATCTTGCTTGCTCTGGATCTGCACCTCCTGATGTATAGGTCCTGCAGGGGGACGAGTGTAGTTCCCATGGTGCGTTCTGCCGAACGCACTACTCTCTGCAGGGCCATCCTGTCCTGGGCAGAGCTGTTCCCAAACCAGACTGTAATGTTGCCGGACAGGATGCTCTCTACAGCCCCAGTTGTACGATCTTTTGGTTGAGGCATTGCATTGAAACCGCCAACTGTGTCCTCCATTACTTATAAAGAAGGAGGCTATTTAGCCCATCACACAAACATAACAGCACATACATAAACAGTTCACAGCGCCCCTTCAGAGGGCCTCAAACGCTAGGGAGTAGAAATAGGTTTTGAGCCTGGACTTAAAGGAGTCGATGGAGGAGGCAGTTCTGATGGGGAGAGGGATGCTGTTTTGTTCGCCCTCCCCGCATGCCCGCATGTGACCCACACATCTTCGACTCTGTTCCTTAAATAAAAACTTTGAGTTACAAATCATAGAACATTTTCCTGAGGCTCAGTTTCACAATCATGCTCCACTAAGCTGCTGATCTGTTGGGAGTAAGTTTTGCCTCCAATCTATCTTTTGCCAGTTATAATCTAAAGGTCATGTGTGTTATGCCAAGCTATGTCATATTTTGCATATGATCAGTGAAAATACCTGATATATAACCACTTGCATTACATTTCAGATTCAGAAATGGAATTTATAATATTTTCCAACATCCAGTTTCCTTGACAAACAATTAAAAGCTAAATGACGCAATACAAAACAACTAGACTTATTGGCTCCTTTGCACTAGAGTGGTGCATGTGCATTATCTGGGGCAGAGGTCTCATCCTTGTGAAACCGAACGTATGTTTATGTAACATGAGATTGGAACAGTGAGAGGGGATTTCATTGTAGCTAAAGATTTTGAAGGGTCTTGGGAAGATGGTTGTGAGAGAGGTCACGGTTTTAAAGATAAGGGATTGATCATTTGAGACGGATGAGGTACATTTATTTCTGAGTGTCAGGGGGCCTCTTTAACTCTTCCACAAAGAGCTTTTGAATATTTTTATGATGAAAGTGGATAATTGCTAGGCGAGAGGGTGAAAGGTTATGGCGAGTAAATAGGGAAAGTGGAATCGAGGTTACAATCTGATCAGCCATGATCGCATCGAATGGCGGAGTAGGTTTGTGGGGCGGAATGGTTTTCTCTGCTCTAGTTTGGGTGTTCTTGGGAGAAGAGTTAAATATAATGAAGAGTAGGCTGGGGAGTGGAAGATTTTTTCGCTTGAACATGGCCATTGTACCATAATCTAAAAATGACGTTCTTCCCAGTGTTTAACCAGAAAAAGACATCAGCTTATTCATGGGCGTAATCTGAACAGGTGTGTTAAATACTGGAGACAGTCCATGGTCGGATTTAGATTTTGGAGCAACAGAGCGGAAACAGGCCCTTCGGCCCACCGAGTGCGTAGTCCAGCGATCACCCCGTACACTAGTACTATCCTACACAATGGGGACAATTTTACTGTGGCCAATTAACCTCCAAACCAGATTCATCTTTGGAGTGTGGGAGGAAACCCGAGCACCTGGAGAAAACCCATGAGGTTACAAGGAGAACATACAAACTCCATATAGACAGCACCCATACTCTGGATCGAACCCAGGTCTCTGGCGCTGTAAGGCATCAACTCTACCGCTGTGCCACCGCGCTGCCCTGATTTGAAAGTGATGGTAAAGCTGCCCCAATGTCTGGGGATATTAGGAAGAGGAAGTGAGCAGATTAACAAGAGGATGGGACTCTTCTTGGTAGAATGTGAGATGCAGGATTCAGAGGCAAGAATAAAAAACTCACTGCTGGGGATATTAAGCATGGAATCAATAATTAGTAATGCACATGTGTATTTGCAAGCTTTGTGCGAGGTTGGACATTTTGAAGACATTTCCTCAGGAGGATATACACGTGGAACAGACACCAGGGAAACATTGATCAGTGGTCAGTTGATCCTTTAAAAGGAATAGGATCAATATACTTGGAGAGGTTTACACGGTGATAATCAATATGCTTGATCATGTTCCCATGAGAGGGAGGAATCTAATATTCAGAGTGAGCAATTGATGTGTGAGGAAAGATCCTCACAGAATAGTCATGGGTTGTCTGTCGTAGATTGATGCAACATCACAGGCTGTGCTTCTTTGTATTTCTAATGTTTGACAACTTTAGGTTTCGGAAGCTATGCTCTCAGGCCATAATAGGGTCATTTTGCCGTGGTCATGGTTGTTTCAAAGTGCCATGTCTCAGTCAAAGCCTGACAGATTCACTTGGGGTTGTAGGGGAAGGTGTTTGGCGAAAAATTGCCTTTAGTTTGATCTCCAAATGATCTGACTACGGGAGTAAAGGTGCCTGATTGGAATCGCCTGAAGACGCCTCACTGAAGTCCGAAGAAGGGTCTCGACCCATAAACGTCACCCATTCCTTCTTTCCAGGGATGCTGCCGGTTACTGAGTTACTCCAGCTTGTTTGGTCTATTCTCACTAAAGAATATTTGTCCAGTCAGCAAACCCACCCATCCCAGAAACCGTCTGAGTGAATCTTCACTGCACTCCTTCAATTGCAAATATATATGATTTTTATAGGTAACGGGACCAAGGCTGTAGACTCTAGACGTGGGCTCACCAATGCTGGAATCTTGAGCAAAGCACAAAGTGCTGGAGTACCACAGCGGGTCAGGTAGCATCTGCGGAGGGAATGGATAAGTGATGTTTCAGATCGGAACCCTTCTTCAGACAACGTTTTGAGTTGCAACCCTTCAGGTTGGTCCATCCATTCTCTTCACAGATGATGCTTGACCCGTTGAGTTACTCCACTAGATCATCTGTTTCTGTCATTGGTTGAAGGAGCAACGTTTGGCCCAGACCCTGGAAAGAGCTTAGCTGCTCTTCCAACAGTGCAACATGCAAGCTGCCTGCCTGCTAGGTGGGAAATGTGTGTGGAAAAGAAACAAGTTAGCTTTCTCAGTCAGGGATAATTAACCTATTCTTCCGGCACGGTGGTGCAGTGGTAGAGTTGCTGCTTTACAGCGCCAAAGATCTGGGTTCAATCCTGATTACAGGTGCTGTCTATACAGAGTTTGTACATTCTCCATTCCCTGTGACCGTGTGGGTTTTCCCCAGGTGCTTTGGTTCCCTCCCACACTCCAAAGATGTACAGGTTTGTAGGTTAATAGGCTTCGATAAGTTGTAAAATTGTCCCTAGTGTGTGTAGGATAGTGTTAGTGTGCGGGTTATAGACAATAGACAATAGGTGCAGGAGTAGGCCATTCAGCCCTTCGAGCCAGCACCGCCATTCAATGCGATCATGGCTGATCACTCTCAATCAGTACCCCGTTCCTGCCTTCTCCCCATACCCCCTCACTCCGCTATTCTTAAGAGCTCTATCCAGCTCTCTCTTGAAAGCATCCAACGAATTGGCCTCCACTGCCTTCTGAGGCAGAGAATTCCACACCTTCACCACTCTCTGACTGAAAAAGTTCTTCCTCATCTCCGTTCTAAATGGCCTACCCCTTATTCTTAAACTGTGGCCCCTTGTTCTGGACTCCCCCAACATTGGGAACATGTTTCCTGCCTCTAATGTGTCCAATCCCCTAATTATCTTATATGTTTCAATAAGATCCCCCCTCATCCTTCTAAAATCCAGTGTATACAAGCCTAATTGTTCCAGCCTTTCAACATACGACAGTCCCGCCATTCCGGGAATTAACCTAGTGAACCTACGCTGCACGCCCTCGATAGCAAGAATATCCTTCCTCAAATTTGGAGACCAAAACTGCACACAGTACTCCAGGTGCGGTCTCACCAGGGCCCGGTACAACTGTAGAAGGACCTCTTTGCTCCTATACTCAACTCTTGTTATGAAGGCCAACATTCCATTGGCTTTCTTCACTGCCTGCTGTACCTGCATGCTTCCTTTCAGTGACTGATGCACTAGGACACCCAGATCTCGTTGAACATCCCCTCTTCCTAACTTGACACCATTCAGATAATAATCTGCCTTTCTATTCTTACTTCCAAAGTGAATAACCTCACACTTATCTACATTAAACTGCATCTGCCATGTATCCGCCCACTCACACAACCTGTCCAAGTCACCCTGCAGCCTTATTGCATCTTCCTCACAATTCACACTACCCCCCAGCTTAGTATCATCTGCAAATTTGCTAATGGTACTTTTAATCCCTTCATCTAAGTCATTAATGTATATCGTAAATAGCTGGGGTCCCAGCACCGAACCTTGCGGTACCCCACTGGTCACTGCCTGCCATTCCGAAAGGGACCCATTTATCCCCACTCTTTGCTTTCTGTCTGTCAACCAATTTTCTATCCAAGTCAGTACCCTACCCCCAATACCATGTGCTCTAATTTTGCCCACTAATCTATGTGGGACCTTGTCGAAGGCTTTCTGAAAGTCGAGGTACACCACATCCACTGACTCTCCCCTGTCAATTTTCCTAGTTACATCCTCAAAAAATTCCAGTAGATTTGTCAAGCATGATTTCCCCTTCGTAAATACATGCTGACTCGGAATGATCCTGTTACTGCTATCCAAATGCTCAGCAATTTCGTCTTTTATAATTGACTCCAGCATCTTCCCCACCACTGATGTCAGACTAACTGGTCTATAATTACCCGTTTTCTCTCTCCCTCCTTTCTTAAAAAGTGGGATAACATTTGCTATCCTCCAATCCACAGGAACTGATCCTGAATCTATAGAACATTGAAAAATGATCTCCAATGCTTCCACTATTTCTAGAGCCACCTCCTTAAGTACCCTGGGATGCAGACCATCAGGCCCTGGGGATTTATCAGCCTTCAGTCCCATCAGTCTACCCAAAACCATTTCCTGCCTAATGTGGATTTCCTTCAGTTCCTCCATCACCCTAGGTTCTCCGGCCCCTAGAACATTTGGGAGATTGTGTGTATCTTCCTCAGTGAAGACAGATCCAAAGTAACGGTTTAACTCGTCTGCCATTTCTTTGTTCCCCATAATAAATTCCCCTGCTTCTGTCTTCAAGGGACCCACATTTCCCTTGACTATTTTTTTCCTCTTCACGTACCTAAAAAAACTTTTGCTATCCTCCTTTATATTATTGGCTAGTTTACCCTCGTACCTCATCTTTTCTCCCCGTATTGCCTTTTTAGTTAACTTTTGTTGCTCTTTAAAAAAGTCCCAATCCTCTGTCTTCCCACTCTTCTTTGCTATGTTATACTTCCTCTCCTTAATTTTTATGCTGTCCTTGACTTCCCTTGTCAGCCACAGGTGTCTCTTACTCCCCTTAGAGTCTTTCCGCCTCTTTGGGATAAATTGATCCTGCAACCTCTGCATTATTCCCAGGAATACCTGCCATTGCTGTTCTACTGTCTTCCCTGCTAGGGCCTCCTTCCAGTCAATTTTGGCCAACTCATGCCTCTGTAATCCCCTTTGCTATACTGTAATACTGACACTTCCGATTTTCCCTTCTGCCTTTCCATTTGCAGAGTAAAACTTATCATGTTGTGATCACTGCTTCCTAATGGCTCTTTTACCTCTAGTCCCCTTATCAGATCAGGATCATTACACAACACTAAATCCAGAATTGCCTTCTCCCTGGTAGGCTCCAGTACAAGCTGTTCTAAGAATCCATCTCGAAGACACTCTACAAACTCTCTTTCCTGGGGTCCATTTCCAACCTGATTTTCCCAGTCTACCTGCATGTTGAAATCTCCCATAACCACCGTAGCATTACATTTGTGACACGCCAATTTTATCTCCTGATTCAACTTGCACCCTATGTCGAGGCTACTGTTTGGGGGCCTATAGATAACTCCCATTAGGGTCTTTTTACCCTTACAATTCCTCATTTCTATCCATACTGATTCAACATCTGATTCTATGTCACCCCTTGCAAGGGAATGAATATCATTCCTTACCAGCAGAGCAACCCCACCCCCTCTGCCCACCTGTCTGTCTTTTCTATACGTTGTGTACCCCTGAATATTCAGTTCCCAGCCCTGGTCCCCTTGTAGCCATGTCTCAGTGATCCCTACAACATCATACTTGCCCATGATTAACTGAGCCTCAAGCTCATCCACTTTATTTTTTATACTACGCGCATTTAAGTACAACACTTTAACTTCTGTATTTACCTCCCCTCTCACATCGGTCACAAATGGCCCTGCCCTTAATCTCTTTTCCCCTCTAGAACTTCTGTTCCCATTCTTCCGAGAGTCTTCTGCAATATCTCCTGTATTCCCTTTAACCTCATCTTCATATTCACAATTTGTTAACCCCTCCCCCCCACTACTTAGTTTAAAGCCACAGGTGTCGCACTAGCAAACCTGCCTGCCAGAATGTTTGTCCCCCTGCTGTTAAGATGTAACCCGTCCCTTTTGTTCAAGTCACCCCTAGCCCAGAAGAGATCCCAGTGGTCCAGAAATCTAAATCCCTGCTCTCTGCACCAGCCTCTCAGCCATAAATTCATACCCTCTATCTCTCTGTTCCTGGCCTCACCAGCACGAGGTACGGTAGCAGTCCAGAGATAACCACCTTCGATCACTGGTCGGCGCGGAATCGGTGAGCCATAGGGTCTGTTTCTGCGCTCTATCTCTACGCTGAACTAAACCAGTGCTTGGAATGGCTTTGTCCCCTGAGAACCTGAAACAGGCACTTTCTTCTAAATAAGCAACCAAACCACTACTTGTATACACTGGAATTTAGAAGGATGAGAGGAGATCTTATCGAAACGTATAAGATTATTAAGGGGTTGGACACGTTAGAGGCAGGAAACATGTTCCCAATGTTGGGGGAGTCCAGAACCAGGGGCCACAGTTTAAGAATAAGGGGTAGGCCATTTAGAACTGAGATGAGGAAAAACTTTTTCAGTCAGAGAGTTGTGAATCTGTGGAATTCTCTGCCTCAGAAGGCAGTGGAGGCCAATTCTCTGAATGCATTCAAGAGCGAGCTAGATAGAGCTCTTAAGGGTAGCGGAGTCAGGGGGTATGGGGAGAAGGCAGGAACGGGGTACTGATTGAGAATGATCAGCCATGATCACATTGAATAGCTGGCTCGATGGGCCGAATGGCCTCCTCCTGCACCTATTGTCTACTATGGGACTACCTGTTGTCCTAACTCAACCCACGGCCACAATCACTAGCCACTTGCATCCAACCCAGAAGTTAAAACCAAACTCGAGACACAAGGTTCAGGTTTGATACTGTTGACATTTTGATGCTGCCAGTAAATATTTGATTGCAATCTAAAATAATTAATTGAACTCAAGGAAGAAAATGCTTCTAGGAGAATCATATTAGATTTTTTTTCAAATCTTCAAACGAGTTCGTTCTTTAGAACTTTGTGCCTTTTTCGATGCTGACATAATAAACCTTCTGAAGGAGGGTCTCGACCCGAAACGTCACCCAATTCATTCTCTCCAGAGATGCTGCTTGTCCTGCTGAGTTACTATAGCATTTTGTTCATCTTCATAATAAACCATAAACCTGAATCTCAGGAAAAACTAGCAAAAAAAGCCTTAATTACCGAACAAAACAAAATAATATGTGTATCTTCCCTGTGGCTGGGAGATGCTGGATTAGAATGAAGCTATAGATTTTATCTAGTTGAGACTTCAATGAATCGCATTGATCTCTTCCAGTGTCACACATAATTGCTGACTATTGTGCATTGATACAAATTACTTTGCCACATGTCCCTATATCAGGGTAATATTGGTTTTGTGACACACTGTGGCTTTAGATTAAAGAGCTTGCTGGAGGAGCTTACGAGGGAAACAAAGAATTGCAGATGAAAGACACAAAATGCTGGAGTAACTCATTCAGGGCAGCATTCCTAAAAAGCATGGATCAGTGATGTTTTGGGTCAGGACCCTTCTTCGGTGTTAAGGGTCCCGACCCAACACATCATTTATCGATCAATCTGAAAAGGAACCCGAAATGTCACCCATCCATGTTCTCCAGGAATGCTGCCTGACCTACTGAATTACTCCAGTATTTAGTGTGTTGTGTTTCAGCCATTCATCCTGCAACATTCTGTGGGTCCACGATGGAGAGCAGAGGTGGTCACAGCTTATCCCTAGAACCTTGATACACCCTAAATCAGTTCGTGTTTTATTGTCATGTCCCAAAATGAACAATGGAGTTCTTATTTGCAGCAGCACAAACAGACTACGTGAACATAGTACTCTGTAAACAATATAATAAACAAAAAAAAGAAACGTTCAGAATATACATATACACACAAATACACATAATCACACATGTATATTCTGAACGTTTCTTTTTATACACACACACACTCCTATTAAACAATGGTATTTCCTTTCTGCAGAGACAGGCTCTTTATTGAAGAAACTCCTTCTGTGGACCCACTTGTGTTTGATGGATAACATTGTAACATCTTTCAGTTATATTTTTTCTATAATTAAAACCATCGCTCCATTGATGTCACATGCCCCTGATCTTTGGAAAAGAACACATTTGATCTTGTTGATCCTGACTACGGGTGCTGTCTGTATGGAGTTTGTATGTTCTCCCCGTGACCATGTGGGTTTTTCCTGGGTACTATGGTTTTCTCCCGGATTTTTCCAAAGATGTACAGGTTTGTAGGTTAATTGGCTTTGGTAAAGAGTGTAAATTGTCCCTAGTGTGTAAGATAGTGGTAGTGTATGGGGATCACTGGTCAGAAGAGAGTCATAGAATGATACAGTGTGGAAACAGGCCCTTCGGCCCAACTTGCCCACACCGGCGACACTAGTCCGGGCGGTGACGGTGGCACAGCGGTAGAGTTGCTACCTTACAGCGAATGCAGCGCCAGAGACCCGTGTTCGATCCCGACTACGGGTACTGTCTGTACGGAGTTCGTGCGTTCTCCCCGTGACCTGCGTGGGTTTTCTCCGAGAACTTCGGTTTCCTCCCACACTCCAAAGACATGCAGGTTTGTAGGTTAATTGGCTTGGTAAATGTAGAAATTGTTCCCAGTGTGTGTAGGAGAGTGTTAGTGTGCGGGGATCGCTGGTCGACGCGGACCCGGTGGGCCGAAGGGCCTGTTTCCGCGCTGTGTCTCTTAAAAATTTTTTTTTTTTAAGTCCCACCTGCCTGCATTTGGTCCATATCCCTCCAAACTTGTCCTATCCATGTACCTGTCTGTTTCTTAAACGTCGGCGTGGACTCAGTGGGCGGAAGTGCATGATTCCGTGCTGCATCTCTAAACGAAACTAAATTAAACTAATCTCTGGCATTGGTCTGCTTCAGATCAATGTAGTGTGTATTAGATCAGGTGATTTTTAACATACGTAATTGGAGACCATGATTATGGGGGTTATAATGTTGCCAAGAAGAGTATTACGACTAACTAAATTGATTGGAAGGGTTTTTTTGGAACCAGCAGTGGCTGATTAAGAATTTACAACGAGGCCAAAGATGATTCACAAAGATCAACACAAGGCTTGTGTTCTGTGTAAAAAATAATATGCTTCCACAACTATGTAAAATGGAAAAAAGATAAACGTGTGTCCCTTAATGATTAAGCCAGGAGGCATTATAATGGGAAATAAGAAACTGGTGAAGCATTAAATAAATTGGCGTATGATTTCATTGCAAATGATACAATGATTAAAAATAGCACAGAACAAAGGGTCTAATGAGACTGATGGGCGACAAGTAATATTAGTAAAAAGAGAATCCCAGGGAAATGAAGTGGAACTCAAAGTTGTTGTATCTCCTGGATTTGATGGACTACACGCCAGCGTTCTCAATGATGTTGCTACAGAGATGATGAATGCAGAGTCATAGAGTCATACAGCATGGAAACAGGCCCTTCAGCCAAACTTGCCCACACCAGCCAACACGCCCCATCTACACTAGTCCCACCTGCCTGCACTTGGCTCATATTCCTCCAAACCTGTCCTGTCCATGTACTTGTTTAATTGTTTCTCAAAACGTTGCAATAGTCCCTGTCTCAACTACCTCCTCTGGTAGCTCGTTTCATACACCCTCCACCCTTTGTGTGAAAAAGTTACCCTTCAGATTCCTATTACATGGTTTCCCCTTCACCTTAAATCTATGTTCTCTGGTTCTTGCTCCCCTACCCTACGCAAGAGACAATGCGTCTACCTGATCTATTCATCTCATGATTTTATGCACCTCTATACGGTCACCCCTCATCCTCCTGCGCTCCAAGGAATAGAGTCCCAGCCTGCTCAACCTCTCCCTATAGCTCAGACCCTCGTGTCCTGGCAACATCCTCGTAAATCCCCTCTGCACCCGTTCCAACTTGACAGCATCTTTCCCATAACATGATACCCAGAACTGAACACAATACTCTAAATGCATCCTCACCAACGTTTTATATAACTGCGACATGACTTTCTATACTCAATGGACACAAAAAGCTGGAGTAACTCAGCACGACAGGCAGCATCTCTGGAGAGAAGGAATGGGTGACATTTCGGGTCGAGAGCCTTCTTCAGACTCTTTACTCAATACTCTGACTGATAAAGGCCAATGTGCCAAAACCCTTTTTGACCACCCTATCTATCTGTGATGCCACCATCAAGGCATTGTGTACCTTCACTCCGAGATCCCTCTGCTCTACAACACTTCCCAGAACCCTACCATTCTGTGTAGGTCCTGCCCGTGTTATAGCTACTGGTGCTTCATTGGCGGATCATGACAGATGCTAATGATCTGAGTAAAACCAATATAACAAATGTTATATAGTAATTTAAGAAAAATAAGGATCTATGTTTGTTAAACTGATGACAAGAAAATGCTGGAATCTATTATTAAGAGCATAGCAATGATGTACACGGTAAGTTATAAAATAATGTGGCAAAGTCTGCAAGGTTTTATGGAACGGAAATCATGTTCAACAAATCTAATAGAATCCTTGAGGATGGAACAAGGACCAGATGAGAATGAAGACCCAGCTGCCTATATGGTGTGGTATGGTGCTGTATTGTCACATGCACCGAGGTACAGTGAAATTAATTTTTGTACACAGTTCAATGCAAGTATCACTATACATAAGCACTTAGATACACTGTCATTGACAATTCTAAGTCACATGGAGGATCATCATGCAAGTCTATCATCTCACTGAGGGTCATAAGGGATAGTTCAATGCAAGTATCACTATACATAAGCACTTAGATACACTGTCATTGACAATTCTAAGTCACATGGAGGATCGTCATGCAAGTCTATCATCTCAATGAGGGTCATAAGGGATAGTAGAATTAGGCCATTCGGCTCATCAAGTCTACTCCGCCATTCAATCATGGCTGATTTATCTCTCGCTCCTAACCCCATTCTCCTGCCTTCTCCCCATAACCTCTGACACCTGTACTGATCACGAATCCATCTATCAACAGCAGGTTCCCTGTTGCAGACTGGTACCCATGGCTCAATGTTGTCAGCTGCATTTCAATGGTAGTATTCCAGTCTCAACATCACAAGGGTGCAAATTCAACTCCACGAAGGGCAGCACAGTGGCGCAGCAGTGGAGCTGCTGCCTCACAGCGCCAGAAAACCGGGGAACATAGAAAATAGGTGCAGGAGTAGGCCATTCGGCCCTTCGAGCCTGCACCGCCATTCAATATGATCATGGCTGATCATCCAGCTCAGTAGCCTGTACCTGCCTTCTCTCCATACCCCCTGATCCCTTTAGCAAAAAGGGCCACATCTAACTCCCTCTTAAATATAGCCAATGAACTGGCCTCAACTACCTTCTGTGGCAGAGAATTCCACAGACTCACCACTCTCTGTGTGAAGAAATGTTTTCTCATCTCGGTCCTAAAAGACTTCCCCCTTATCCTTAAGCTGTGACCCCTGGTTCTGGACTCCCCCAACATCGGGAACAATCTTCCCGCATCTAGCCTCTCCAACCCCTTAAGAATTTTATATGTTTCTATAAGATCACCCCTCAGTCTTCTAAATTCCAGCGAGTACAAGCCCAGTCTATCCAGTCTTTCCTCATATGTAAGTCCCGCCATCCCAGGGATCAATCTGGTGAACCTTCTCTGTACTCCCTCTAAGGCAAGAACGTCTTTCCTCAGGTTAGGAGATCAAAACTGCACACAATACTCCAGGTGCGGTCTCACCAAGGCCCTGTACAACTGCAGCAGAACCTCCCTGCTCCTAAAGCCCCGAAGACGGGGGAGGGAGTTCGTGGAGGGAGTCCGCGAGGAGTGCCTGAGGAGAAGGACGTCGGGTCATGGGCCTGCAGCAGCCTGGGCTTACCTGGACCAGCGGTGCTCCAGTACTTCCAACATGTGGACTTGGAATCGGGCTTTGAACTTTCTCTTTATGAACGCCGCCAAAATATGACCACTGTGCACCTGTGGATTATGCAACAAAAATGTCACTGTGCCGTGCATAAAGAACCATGAAATAATAACGAGGAGTTACTGTATTGTTTAGCCAACCTTATTGGAACATGCTACCCAACACTTTACAGACAACATGTTTTATTGGTAATGATTAAAAGGTATTTATTAGCCAGGATACAGGGAAGAGAATAGAATTACACTTTGGAGAGTATTGTGGGTGTCTTCTACATTTAAGAAGCAAATAGTGTCTTGTTTTCCTTGCTTGTGTCAAAGGGTTTTCTGTGTTGCATTTGGTGCTCCTATCTCCAATTAATAACCAATTAATTCACAGCAGAGATATGTGCCAACAGGAGCACTACCAGCACTGGCTAAAGCAGCCATTTCAGAAAAGAAATGAATGACAGGATTCATCAAACAATGCTGGCCGTTGATGCAATCAAATCTATATAATTGGCGTTCAGAGCGAGCAATAATAAGCTTTTGTTAACAAAGTGTTCCTTCTCTTTATATGAGGAGGATCCTTGTTGATCTTCTCTCGGCTTCCCCACCCACCAGACCTGTGAGTGTGGTCTGGTGTGTACAACCCTTTTATACTGTGACCACACACGAGATCAGACGGGTGGCAGCAGCCTGTTCCACTGGATTGCAGACACAAAATGTTGAAGGTTTCTGTTTCCACAGATGCTAACTGACCTGCTGTTTTTTTCCAGCACTTTCTATTTTTGTTTCATATTTCCAGCACCTGCCGCTTGGTTGACTTTCATCGGCTGTTCCTCACTGACTGGTATAACCTGTCAAACCAGGTCCATACACATGCACAGTGGCGCAGCGGGAGAGTTGCTGTACTTACAGCGCCAGAGACCCACGTTCGATCTTGACTACGGGTGTTGCCTGTACGGAGTTTGCACGTTCTCCCCGTGACCACATGGGCTTAGTCCAGGTGCTCTGGTTTCATCTTACACTCCAAAGACGTACAGGTTTGTAAGTTGATTGGCTTCATTAAAATTGTAAATTGTCCCTAGTGTGTCGGATAGTGCTGGTGTGCAAGGTGGTCGTTGGTTGGCGCGGGCTCGATGGGCCGAAGGGCCTGTGTCTGTAAAGTCTAAATTCTTCATCCAGACATTTCCCAGCAATGATCAGAACTTGAGCCTTGTTGATTCTCCTCCCTTCACCTCGACCTACACATTCTTTCTATTAGCACAGGAAATCTAGCAATTTGCTGATAACCATGACCTGCTCCCACTCGTGGTCTGGATCCAGTTCCAATCTGCTGTTGATTGGCACATTTTGTGTTGATTCCAGTTGTTCCTAGTTGCACTAGGGTTGACTGGGAAGGAAGGGATGCTAAGACCTGGGACCAGAACCTGCCCCATACTGCCGCCTTCCAGCGAGCTGCCCAGCCACTGCTGCTCACAGGGTAGCTTCTAGCTTCTGCCAGTAGCATTATCCTGAACTGACACCAATCCCCGAGCAACAGTGGGTAGGCAGCACTCAATCCAAACCACAGTCTTCATGGGCAATAAAGATCACAGCATTCACACAAAGGGTGGTGGGTGTATGAAACAAGCTGCCGGAGGAAGTAGTTGAGGCAAGTACAATCGCAACGTTTAAGAAACATTTAGACAGGTACATGGATAGGACAGGTTTAGAGGGATATAGGCCAAACGAAGGCAGGTGGTACTAGTGCAGGTGGGACATGCTGGCTGGTGTGGGCAAGTTGGGCCGAAGGATCTGTTTCCACGCTGTATCGCTCTGACTAGGCAGCAAAGCAGCCCCAAGAACTTGCAGACAAGCACCCTAGACCGACGAGGCTGGCAGGAGAGGATATCTACAGATACACTTTAGAAAGTAATAACACCTGATGTATCTCAGCCTTGTATGGCAACTACTCTGCTCTTGACCATCTGAAACGTGAGAGAGTGCTGAACACAGTCCAGTCCATCAGAGGCTCATCATTTCCTCCTATCCAGTCCATCTTCAGAGCGTGTTGTCTCAGGAATGCTGGAAGTATTTGTTAAGGATGCCTGCCATCTATTCATTTCCTTTTCTCTCTTCTACCTTCTGAGAGAAGATGCAGGTGCTTGAAAGCTCAAACATACAGACTTAAGAACAACCTCATCTCCACTGCTATCCTATTCCTGAATCAAGCTTCTCTTTCAAACCACATTCCTGGAGGTGCTGCCTTGTACTCTAACTCTTAACTCTACTTCATTTGATTATTCTGTTATTGGATTTTAGTATCCTTTTGCACTACAATCTTGCACCAATCTGCTGTTTTGCATGTCATTGTATTTATCATTTCTGAAAATATAAGGTTTACTCTGTGAGCTACATGTGAACTTGGAATTTCAATGCAAAGTGGTGTCAATGGCAATAAACTAATCTAAACGAATCATTGACCTTTGTGCTCAGCCCTTTAAAACCTGGGGCCAGGTCTTTGTGTGGCACGGTGGTGCAGCGGTAGAGTTGCTGCCTTACCGCGCCAGAGACCCGGGTTCGATCCTGACTATGGGAGCTTGTCTGTACGGAGTTTGTACATTCTTCCCGAGACCTACGTGGGTTTTCTTCCGATGCTCCGGGTTCCTCCCACACTCCAAAGACGTCCAGGTTTGTAGGTTAATTGGCTTGGTAAAATTGTAAATTGTCCCTAGTGTATGTAGAATTATATTAATGTGTAGGATCGCTGGTCAGCGCGGACTTGGCGGGGCATAGGGCCTGTGTCCGCACTGTATCCTTAAACAAAACTAAACTGTAGTACTGTATTTTACATATACAAGAATCCGTGGAGTACTGTATCTATCAAACAACAGCTAGTGGGTGATAATTAACTTTGAAGATGTAAGTCTATAGCAAGGTCTAATAAGAATAGAATGGAGAGGGAGAAACTCTGACTGTAATCATTCACTTATCCTTATCCAAGACTGGTGTCAGAGAGCTGGAAGACTACAAATGTCATATCCCTGTGCAGAAAAAGGAAACGAGGATAAACATTGTAGGTAAGGGCCAAACAATCGAGCATAATTGTGGAAAACAATAAGCAATCAAGGCCAAAACCAATTTCACTTGGAGGATTAAGAAGGCAGATTATATTTGAGTAACGTGAATACTTCTCTATAGTCACAGATTGATAATAGCAAAGCAGTATGTGTTGGATGCATGCACTTCCAAAAAGTATTTGTCAATATACAAGAACACGTTATTTTAAATGTACTGTGGTTACTTGGAGGTAGAATTGGTTGCGGGGGTTGAGGCTGGGAGAATTGTGAACATTTGTTTTTCTGCCTGGAAAGAAGAATGGAGAAAACAATATCATGGCATTTCTTGTTAAATTAAAATGATCTGATAAAATGCAGGAAACATTTTAAAGCTTGAGGACAAACCGATTTGTTTTATATTAAAGTTCGAGGTCAAATCAAGTTATTTTATTTCATTGCTTACAGTGAATTGGGTAATGTGAGGCAGACAGATTAGACCTATGTATTGTAGATGCAATTTAACATGTATAAGTTTGATATGAAGCCCTTAAGAAGAAATAGAGTGAGACAAAATAATCTATGCGTATGTTTTTGATCAACTGCAAGAACAGAAAGGGATGCACATTCACACTGAATGTTAGGAACACTTTAGTACTTATACAAAATAATATATTGGAGAGCCCCATAAAGAAGTGACAAGCTGGGATTAAATTAAATGTTTCATTGGTCAATGACATTGACTGGAACCGAGAGATTAAGTTTGGACATATGCCCTGCCATGTTGAAAGGCAGGAATGCCAAGATAGTTTACATATAGACTTGTGCACAAGGATTTCCAAAAAGCTTTTTCGACAAAGTACCGCATAGATATAAGCAAAATTAAAATGATTTGAGGGACAGAGGCAGTTTGCCAATGAATGGAAGCTGGGATGAGTAATGAATAGTTATTTTTCAGAGAAGCGGGGAATATCCTCTGATGTCCACCAAGTGTTGGCATTTGGATCTATCCACCTGATGACATCCTCTGCCAAGTTGTGCAGCGACATAATAGTACAAAATGGGATGGACTCAGAACCATTTCTGAATGCTCAAATCTGGGTGCCCATGGGGAGTTTTGGATCATTTACAGAAGGAGCAGAAATACTTACCATGACTGTAATGTAATGTTATTACCTGGCATTTTGGGCAACACGGTGGTGCAGTGGTAGAGTTGCCACCTTGCAGTGCCAGAGATCGATCCTGACTACGGGTGCTATCTGTAAGGAGTTTGTACATTCTCCCCGTGACCTGCGTGGCTTTTCTCCGGGATCTCCGGTCTCCTCCTACACTCCAACGACGTACAGATTTGTAGGTTATTTGGCTTGGGATAATTGTAAATTGTCCCTAGTGTGTATAGGACAGCGTTAGT
Organism: Rhinoraja longicauda; assembly: GCF_053455715.1. Taxonomy (NCBI): domain Eukaryota; kingdom Metazoa; phylum Chordata; class Chondrichthyes; order Rajiformes; family Arhynchobatidae; genus Rhinoraja; species Rhinoraja longicauda. The sequence continues at coordinate 13,412,330 of NC_135972.1, read as the reverse complement.
GTGTGGGGATCACTGATCGGCACGGACTCGGTGGACCGCACTGTATCTCAAAAATAAAACTAAACTAAACAGATCTGAGTGCTCAAAACTGGGTGTCCATGAGGACCATCTGCAGGAGGAGCAGAAATGCTTACCATGACAATCTGTAATGTTATAACCTGGCATTTAAGTCACTCTACCATTGCTCTCAAGCTAAAGGATCTACAGACCAACAATGGGCAGTGCAGAAAGACATACTAGGAGCAGCACCAGGTGTATATAAAAACGAGGTACCAACCTACTACATGTGTGCTATGCAGCATGCAAAGGACAAAAGCTAATTAGTTTCACAGCCAAGTAATTAAATCGAAGTTCTACAGACCTGCCACATTTGGTCGTGAATGCTGATGGACTATTCAACAGGAGGAGGAGACTATAAGAAGTACTCAGTTGATAATCCCGTTGGTCATCTTCTTGAGATCCCCAACATCATGGCTGTTGGTTTTTAGCCAATTCCATTAATTCCGCAAGATATCAGGAAGCGGCTGATATTGTGTAGAATACAGCAAAGAATATGGGAGCAGATGGCTTCCCACCTGTGGTAATGAAAACTTTACTTCAGAACTAGCCACACTGCCAGTCAAACTGCCAGCAAGTCCTAAATAATATTCAGGTTTGGACCAGTTAATGGTTGGTTATATTCATGCCACGTGTCAGGCAATGACTATCTCGAACAGAGCGGAGTCCTCGAATCTCCATGATGTTTAATTACATGGCCTTCTTTTAAATACCCTGCCATTATTACCCCAGGAATTTATCATTGATCAGAAGCATAAAATGACCAGGCAATAAATATTGTGGGTATAAAAACAGGCCAGGTACTGCATAATCTGCAGCGTGTGACATGCCTTTGAATTTCATAAAGCCTTTTTACTATCAAGTAGTTATGTCAGGAGTGAGATGGAATACTCTCCAACAGTATTTTGTTTTAGGGATATAGCACAGAAACAAGCCCTTCAGCCCACCGAGTCGGCACCGACCAGCGATCCCTGCACATTAACACTACCCTACACACACTAGGGACAGTTTTACATTGATACCAAGCCAATTAATCAAACTTGTACGTGTTTGGAAACAAAGAATCATAGAAACATAGAAAATAGGTACAGGAGTAGGCCATTCGGCCCTTCAAGCCAGCACCACCATTCAATATGGTCATGGCTGATCATCCAAAATCAGTACCCTGTTCCGGCTTTTCCCCCCTATCCCTTGATTCCTTTAGCCCCAAGAGCTAAATCTAACTCTCTCTCTCTCTCTCTCTAGTAGGAGGAAACCAAAGATCTCTGAGAAAACCTACGCATGATACTAAGTTGGGGGGTAGTGTGAATTGTGAGGAAGATGCAATAAGGCTGCAGGGTGACTTGGACAGGTTGTGTGAGTGGGCGGATACATGGCAGATGCAGTTTAATGTAGATAAGTGTGAGGTTATTCACTTTGGATGTAAGAATAGAAAGGCAGATTATTATCTGAATGGTGTCAAGTTAGGAGGAGGGGGAGTTCAACGAGATCTGGGTGTCCTAGTGCATCAGTCAATGAAAGGAAGCATGCAGGTACAGCAGGCAGTGAAGAAAGCCAATGGAATGTTGGCCTTCGTAACAAGAGGAGTTGAGTATAGGAGCAAAGAGGTCCTTCTACAGTTGTACCGGGCCCTGGTGAGACCGCACCTGGAGTACTGTGTGCAGTTTTGGTCTCCAAATTTGAGGAAGGATATTCTTGCTATGGAGGGCGTGCAGCGTAGGTTCACTAGGTTAATTCCCGGAATGGCGGGGCTGTCGTATGTTGAAAGGCTGGAGCGATTGGGCTTGTATACACTGGAATTTAGAAGGATGAGGGGGGATCTTATTGAAACATATAAGATAATTAGGGGATTGGACACATTAGAGGCAGATAACATGTTCCCAATGTTGGGGGAGTCCAGAACAAGGGGCCACAGTTTAAGAATAAGGGGTAGGCCATTTAGAACGGAGATGAGGAAGAACTTTTTCAGTCAGAGGGTGGTGAAGGTGTGGAATTCTCTGCCTCAGAAGGCAGTGGAGGCCAGTTCGTTGGATGCTTTCAAGAGAGAGCTGGATAGAGCTCTTAAGGATAGCGGAGTGAGGGGGTATGGGGAGAAGGCAGGAACGGGGTACTGATTGAGAGTGATCAGCCATGATCGCATTGAATGGCGGTGCTGGCTCGAAGGGCTGAATGGCCTACTCCTGCACCTATTGTCTATTGTCTATTGTCATGTCACGGGGAGAACATATAAACTCCGTGCAGACAGCACCCACAGTCAGGATCAAATCCGGGTCTCTGGCACTGAGAGGCAGCAGCTATGCCACTGCTCCACGACACCACCCTATGAATTAGTGTAGCTATGCCAATGAAGCAAATTGACTGTACCCAGGGCAATATAGCCTGCTCAATCTGCACCCCACTCACCATCTTAAGCATTCCCTCACGCTATCATTAGCATTTCATGGTTTCAACTGGGTCAAGGGCGACAGGAGCATGAGAATGCGTGTGTTACACACCATTCTAACATCAAAGATAGACACAAAATGCTGGAGTAATTCAGCAGGTCAGGCAGCATCTCCACAGAAAAGGAATAGGTGATGTTTCAGGTCGGAACCCTTCTTTAGACTGAGATAGAGGTGGGGATGGGGGCGAACTGGAGGCGCGAAAAGGCGAGAACAAATCAGGAAGGGTGCAGTCCATAATGGCCCATTGTTGGCTGGGAAAGGTATGCTGATGAGAGGGACATTAGGATGCGAACAATGGAACTAGTAGGATGACTAGGGTGGGGAGAAGTGAAGGGGGAGGAGGGAGGTAATGCAGGAGTTACTTGAAATTAGAGAAATCAATGTTGGAAACTGCCCAAGTGAAATATGAGGTGCTGTTCCTCCAATTTGTGTGTGGCCTCACTTTGACAGAGAAGTCAGTGTGGGAATGGGAAATTAAAATGTTTGGCAACCGGGAGATTGTGTCGGCCAAGGCGGACAGAGTGTAAGTGTTCAGCGAAATGATCACCAAATCTACGCTTGGTCTCGCTGATTGATATATAGGAGCCCACATCGGGAGCACCGGATACAGTAGATGAGGTTAGAGGAGGGGCAGGTGAACCTCTGCCTCACCTGAAAGTACTATCGGAGTCCCTGGATGAAGTTGAGGGAGGAGATATAAGGACAATATACCTGCTCGAAAATATATAACTCCTTTGGCAGAGTCAGCCCACCAAAGTCCTGGACCTCTCTATCCAACAGTGCCCTCACCTTCACTAAGGAGGGTTGAGAGGGTAGCTCATCACAACCTCCTCAGGTACTGAGGGGTTTACCAGTGATGTCCTTGGACTGTAGACGTATACAAAAGTGAAGGACATCTCAGTTGTAGATATGATGATTGATAAACTTTCACTCTAAATCCCTTAAAAAATGTATGCCTCAGCCTGCCATTCGATTTAGGAGGACCCTAGAACAGGTCCTGTGTTTAGCCATGCAGTGACATTCATCTCCTGTGAGTGAATGAAAAAATAAGGACACAGCTTCTGTGACAACTTTTACTAATAATAAGAGGCTAGAGTCAGAGGAAGAACCAGTGTAGTTAGAAATGTGAAGCATCTAGATATCAAGGGAATTGACACAAAGTGCTGGAGCAATGTCACCCATTTATTTTCTCCAGAGACGCTGCCTGACCCGCTAAGTTACTCCAGTATTTTGTGTCTATCTTTGGTATAAACCAGCATCTGCAGTTCCTTTTTACACCAGATGTCAAGGGGAGTCACTCTCATGTCACCACAGGATGTCACCTCCTTGCTCCTTGTTTGGATCGAAGTTGTGACATTGAGAGTCAAACGGTCCTGCTGAAACCCAAACAGCACCAATGGCCGGGTTATTGTGAATGAGTGTTGCTTCATAACGATGTTGACAAGGCCTTCTATCATTTTACCATGATAGAGAATAAGGAGACTGATGGTCATTATTCAATTGGATTTATCCAACTTTATTGCAGCCAGGATATAGTGAGCCAATTTTCCTTATTGTGCTCTTCCAATCGTACTCCCTCCCATTTTGTTCACTAAATCCTCAATATTATCACGGGATAGGAGGATGGATCCACATTGATAATTAGAAACTGAATCCTCCATGAATATAACAACTTTATATAAGGACTGCAGACCTTCGCACCAGCCCACCTTCTGGACCCTGGCTTCACCCACATACATGGCTCGCACTCCAGAGGCTGGCTCTGGCCCCAAACCTGGTCCACATTCTGGACTGATCTCATTAACATTTCTGTTCTCCTGATGCCTCTAGACAAATATGAGGTGGTGCCTGGACTTCATTCAGAACTGATGATAACAAGAAGCCCTCGGCACAAACATGTCTAAAGTGGGAGATCTGGCCCACAGACTACTCAAGCAATGTCAAAGGACAACCTCATGGGTACCTGAATCTGTGGATAGTGAGTCAGCGCAAGATGAGAACGTGATGTATGTCACCGAGCTACCCAGTCTAACGGGTGTGACTTGCCAATGAAACAAGGTGTACCCAGGGATTGTAAATAAACTGTCCTAGCACGTTGCTAGAGTAGCCACGTTAAATTACCACAAGTTTGCAGATGTGTGATAAGAGGGGAGACACTAAAAGCTGGAGTAACTCAGCGGGCAGGCAACATCTCTGGAGAGAAGGAATGGGTGATGTTTTGTGTCGAGACCCTTCTTCAGACCCTTGATAATTGGGGAGGTTGATGGGAATGTAGGGGGAATAAAATGCGATTACTAGAGCTGGTACCTTACAGCTCTTGTGATCCGGGTTGGATCCTGACCTCTGGTGCTGTCTGAGTGGAGTTTGCACTTTTTCCATGTGTCCTAATGGTCTCCTCCAGATGCTTTTGATTCCCCCCACATCGCAATGATGTACAGGATGGTAGGTTAATTGGCCACTGTAAGTTGTAAGAGAGTGATGGAATCTGGGGAGAGATTATAGGAATGTGGGAGAATAAATGGGTGATTGATGGTCAGCACAGGCTCGATGGGTTGAGGGTCTGTTTATGTGTTGTATGATTCTATGACTGGTTTACTATGCATATTAAACATATTGTAAATATATATTATAGCCAGTTCAATGGCATTGTAAATACGTTTATATACATATCAATTACTGTAAATTTCAGATAGACACAAAAAGCTGGAGTAACTCAGCAGGACAGGCAGCATCTCTGGAGAGAAAGAATGGGTGACGTTTCAGGTCGAGACCATTCTTTATTGTAAATTTATATTGCTTTAACCATTTCAATTAGTTTGTGAATACTAATTTCTGCAGGTATATTATGTAGCAAATATACATTATGATTGACATTTCAATTATTATATTTTTATATGAATATTGGTTGTATTGCTAATAAAAAATGGAAAATTAAATAACATTGTAGATATTTATAGTATACTCGCAAGCATATTTAAAATCATTCAAATTTCTATTACATATTAGCAATATAAGTACAGTGCGTATCAAAATCGCCAGTAATATTTGGTAATATAAGTAATATGCATAAAATTATTCTTTTTAATGTAATTGAAATGCCTTTAGTAATTTTTGTAACAGAATTAGCATGCATATGGAACTATAAATTTGTAAATATATATTTCATTTGCATATGTCCGTAGTAATTCTGCAATGTAATGAATGCACATAAAATAAATATTTACAATTTAATTAAAATTCCTTTTGTGATTTTTGCAACTAAATTAATATGCACATAGAAATCACATTTAGAAATAACACCGTGATTGCATTTTCTTTATGAATATTAATTGCATTGTAAATATTTAATCTGTAAGCTTCAACTACACTGAAACATATTACTATAGGCATTTAGATCACTTTATCTCTCGGCAAGTAATTACGCTGCGGGTACGTGTGTTGGACATTGCAATTGCAGGACGAAGTTTTACTTGTGTATGTGCATTTTAATTATAATGGAAAAGATTAACGTTATTTGCAACAACAACAAAAAAGACAACTGGCAAACTAGTATTTAGTGTATATTGCGCGAAAGGAGAGAGAAGGAAAAAAAGGGACGTCTAACAGCCAAGTGTGAGTTTGCGTGGTCGTATTGGTTTGATTGGGACGCCGGGGCACGCAGTGGGACGTGGTGTCGGCGAAATTGATGGTGTTGGGTGAAGATAAAAGCGGCTGCGAGCGGAGGGGGCGTCGCAGTGCCTGGGACGACAGCTGCAACAACATCAGCATCACCATCATCTACACGCCCTCCGTCTACCGCGGTGTTGCCGCTTCGTTTTTCCCTGTGTGTGTGTGTAGCTATTTTGTCCGCATTGTCCCCGGTGCAAGGAAGGAGCAGTAGCGATGAAGATGAAGGCCGAGAAGAGGTCCCCTTCCAGCGGCGGCAGCGTTGGAGGAGGTGGAGGAGGAGGAGGAGGCACTGCCGCCGGGTCCCCCCAAGGTCCGTTTATTCAAGCTTTGGCGGCGGCGAGTAGCCAATATCAGGCTTACGAGACGTACTTGGAAAATGGCATGATCTGCCTCAAGCATAAAATCAGAAACATAGAGAAGAGGAAGGTAATGAATGTCCAGTAGCCAATATGCGTCCCTTTGTATGTAGCTCTGTATCTGATGCCATCTGCCTATAATTCTGCAGTGTCAGATTCTGCATTCCAGCTGCAACGCATTCATTCACACAGACAGCCAGGACGCCATCGGTGCAAAGATTAAACTTCTGAACTTGTACATTTTGTAAATGTCCCCCCCCCCCCCCCCCCCCCCCCCCCCCTCCCCCCTCCCCTCCACCTGTGTCAATGGCTTTGCAAAAATCCCCCTATAAATTCTGTGCAAGTTTGAAACCTATTATATTTCTATCCAAATTTTAAATGTCTGTTTTTGCCTTCAATTTATCCGCTGTCCACTGGGCAAAGCCCAATCTTGCGCATAAACGGATAACTATCCGTTATCCCCCTTCCCAACAATAAACGTGAAATACCCGAGGAGGTTGAAAATAGCGACAAGCCGTTGGAACGCTGGCCCTAGACTTTAAAACGTTAATTACTAGTTATCTAAGTGTAAAATTAATTTGGGTTTTGTAGAGAGAACGTCAACAATTGCCATTGAGTGGTTTTGATTTGATTTTTGGACGTAATTTGTATACATGTTTCTCTGTACCTCCCCGCCCCCATGTTTTGTCATCCTCTTACTGCCGAATTGTTTAAAAGATATAAAACGCGATAGTATTTGGGTGTAGGGTGGGGTTGGCAGGAATTAACGAGGCATCGTTGAGGGGAGTGGGGAGATTGTCACTTTTAAACTATCACAATAATTAAATTTATTCTTCCAAGCTGATTAATATTGTAAATGATACTTGCAATTAGGCCTTTGTCCCGTTACCTGTCACACAGGAATAGACTTGATCTTTCCTGTTGAAGATATACTTTAAAGTAAATCCTAACCACAAACACAAAGTTAAAGCAAAACGTGCTGTTTTAGCCAATGCATCCATGGAAATATTAAAGTGCAGGGGGCATAGCAATATTATGTTATATATATATACACAGTTTATTGAATATCTGACTCCTTTGGATTCTATTACTATGTGTGATCATTGGGTCAATTTTTTAAGGCAAAACTAGATGACTACAAAGAACGCTTAAAACAGGGAGAACTTAATCAAGACCAGTTGGTGAGTAGTTTGGCATTGCTTCATTCTTTGTGATTTGTGCTGTTAGTTTCCATAATGTTTTCTAATTGTAAGCCTGAAGAGGCCAATCTGTTACTACTAATTCTCTCGACTTTTTCTAGTCCAGTTTGCATCATCTACTCCATGTACTTTAATTTTATTTTTCTTCAGGCTTGCTTTGGATGTTTTGTCAGCCTGAGCCATTAATGTGAAGTAAGCATTTGAAGGTCACTTGATAACAAGTTGTAACAATTCCAGCTGTTTGGCCCACTGCTTCAAAGGTGGTGGAGACGCCAGGCTGCTCTCCCTGCTCATTCCCAAAGTCCTGAATTAATAATTAATTGATGATAATAAAAATTTTGATCACTTAAATGGAAAGTGCAAGTGCCATCACTAGCTGTGAATTTGCTGCGAAATGGTGCAGGATGCTAAGACCCACATGTAAAATTAGTCAAGTGGCAACGATTATTCTATGACTGTGTGGATTTCTCCTTTCCACCTGCCAGAAACTTATTGAAGATTCTGTTTCCCATTCCAATAACTGTTTAATTAGCTTTTTAATTAAAAAAAATATATAGTGAAGTCCCAAGGAATTTTATTCAAAGCTTAATCAAATGCATTAAATGCAATAAAAGCATTTTGAAAACCCACAATATAAGAATTCAAGTTGGCATGCTGTTGTAATGTACTTAAAAAAAAATGGTTAGACAGGTACATGGATAGGGCAGGTTTGGAGGGATATGGGCCAAATGCTGGCAGATAGGATTAGTGCAGCTGGGACATGTTGGCTGGTGTGGACAAGTTGGGCCACAGGGCCTTTTTCCATGCTGTGTCACTCTATAACTCTAACGGGGGGGGGGGGGGGGGGGGGGGGGGGGGGGGGGGGAGGGGAGGGGGGGAGGGGGGGGGGGGGGGGGGGGGGGGGGAGGGAGGGGGGGGAGGGGGAGGGGAGGAAGAGAGATTGGGATATGAAATGCTGAACTTTGAGTAACCTACTGAATAAGTGTTGGAAAACAGAAACTAGAAATGGAGAAAGCCCTTGTAATTTGATGTATAGCTGAAGGAGGAGTGGTGATGTTTCTGTGATGCAGGTAGGTAGTGGGACAAACGTATTTGTTGGAAGCTTTAAAAACGGGCTCCAAGACTGTTAACAATCTGATTTGGTCTCCTGGCTGAAGGAAAGAAATGGTAACATGGGGAAATTCATTATCATTGAACACCTGGATATGAGATGAGCTGCAAGCTAGTTGTCATGAGCACAAGTGCAGAGCCTATGTTTCCAGACAGTGCTACAGTGGGATAGAGTAGATTGGGGTTATTGAAGAGAGATGTGAGACTGGAGGTAAAGGAGTCCAGTGAATACCTTGCTCTTCTGTTTGTTACAACTTCTCTATCCATTGCACACAGAGACCTTGCTAGACTTCCTCTCTGTAACTTTAATCTTTCAGCTTTCCCTTTTTAAATGGGGCCCTTGGCTCACCAATTAGACCACATTTTATCCACCTTGCATGATTCTGCATTTGCTTTTTATAAAATTTATAGAGGGCTTGAGGATTTTCTTTTGCTGTTATAAACCTGCTTGTTTGGGTGCCTTTGCATTTTTGGCAATCAAATCATTGGCATTTCATTAAAGAAACAAAACAGCAACATTTATGCTTTGTTCTTGTAGCAGCCCCTCTATGTGGTCCAGTTGTTTGTTCTTTCTAGCAGAAGTTATGTAAAATAAAACTGATCAATGACCTTCACATGTTGGCATGCCAATCTGAATGCATGATTTGTCAAAGGGTATTTTCTTGCAGTGTATAAATGATTCTTTAAAGCTAGAGTCAAATGATATACTGTCTATGGAATTGTTGCTTTTGAAAACTAACCCTAATCTTGTGCATTCTGCTAATTTCAAACCATCTGGTTGCACTGAACTCTATAATCAGTGACCAAAAATACTTAGTGAAGAAATGCGGATGCTGGTTTATACCAAAGATATAAAAGGATGGGTGACGTTTTAAGACGGGACCCTTCTTCAGACTTAAAATATTTAATGGATGGAAACGCAAGTATAAATTTAATCTTGTGTTGTGAGTGTCCAATCTTCCATGTTCTTCAACCTGGAATTGTATGATGCAGGAAGGGGTGATAAATGGGAAAGCAGGTGGAGAACTAGCAGATAAATTGTGTTGCACTAATGATGTGCTGCAACACTTTATTATATGGTGCGGCTTCTGGAATGGGCTAAAGATAATAACAAAATTGCAAGAATAAAAGATACAATGCTGGAGTAACTCAGCAGGTCAGGCAGCATCTCTGGAGAAAGTGGATAAGTGATGTTTTGAGTCGGGAACCTTCTCCGACCCAAAATGTCACCTATACTCTTTTGCCAGAGTTGCTGTCTGACCTGCTGAGTTACTTTAGTGTCTGCAGTTCCTTGTTTTTATATTGTTTGTACATGTGATGCTGTCTCAGTCTTGTTTAGATATTGTTCTTAGTTTGTTTCTGAGAATTTTGTAAGCATTACTGCAAAACAAAGATGAGGGTTCTGGAGAAGCTAAAGAATTTACTTCCACTGGCTTCATTAAATTGGCATTTTCTATTCTGCCAGTAAATGTTATTTTAAGGATTAGAATCGTGATTGCAAATGTGGATGTGAATGTTTTTTGATAACCACCTGGTCAATAATCTGATTATTGAATGTATTGGGTAGGGAAAAATAAAAAAATTGCAATCAATAATTAAGAAAGGCAGTCTTGGATTTAAACATCTTGACACCAAGACAGTGATGCACAAATGTTGTGTTTCGTAGGAAGCTGTAGAGAAATATGAAGAAGTAATACACAATCTAGAATTTGCCAAGGAGCTACAAAAAACATTTTCTGCACTCAACCAAGAGGTAAGATCTCCTGGTTTGATAATACTTCAAGTGATTATAGCACAAAGTTACTGAAATGTTGGGTTGAAATATGCCTCTTAAAGTGGCTCCTTGCTATTGGAAGCTAAAATTTTGGCATTCGTGAGAAGCAGATGAAACATTATTTTGCTGAACTAGTATTGCTGCTAATTCCTTGAGTATAGTGGTCTAGTCAAATCCTCATTGGTTTCAATGACAATAAATTATCTGGCAGTCTGGACTATTGTGCAACCTTTCATTTTAAATACAAATGCAGCCATGACTTGGACAATTGTGCTGTCTGAATGCTGGCAGTGCAGTTTTAGAACCAGCATTTGCATTCATTTAGTTTAAAACAATTGACAATCTTTCTTCCACATGTGCACTTTTTAAAGAATGGTTCTCAATTTTCATTACTTTCCCTTCTAACTGTTGAAGGTTCCTTATGGTCCACAGTGGCTGTCAATTGCATTGCTTTGACCAGGCAGCACTTGCTTCTGATTGAAAGTTGTTGGCCATCCTGTTCACTTCTCGGATATCAAATTGAGTCCTGTTTTCTGTGTGTCCAATAAATACAAAAATTCTATTTTGGCTATTTAATGTTATTTTTCTTTCCTCAATCGATCACTGGATTTGCCTCCGTAAAATGACACTTGCACTAATTCAATTTGGGATTGAATGGGTTTGGATATATTTGGCCCTGGTGTAAATCTCCATTCTTGACTGGCCTGATTGTGATTAGTTCTAGGAGCAGAATGAAGCCATTTGGTCCTTCAACTCTACTCTGCCATTCAACCATGGCTGATCTGTCTTTCCCATTGAACACCATTCTTCTGCTTTCTCCCCATAACCCCTGACACTCTTACTAATCAAGAATCTGTCAATCTCTGCCTAAAAATATCCATTGACATGACCTCCACAGCTTTCTGTGGTATTAAATCCCATCTCTGACTAAAGAAATTCATCCTTGTCTCCTTCCTTTAATTCTGAGGCTATGGCCTCTGGTCCTAGACTCTTCCACCTAAAGGTGAGCACCACCAGGCTTTGGCTAAGCTTGAATTCTCGACCTGCCATTTATAGAGTTTATCTTTTGAAACAGCTGCTAAAAGCACAACGGAAAACTCTGCGACGTGAACAAATTTTGAGGATTGAAATGGAGAAGAAGCATCTGTATACCACATTGCATATTAAATATGTACTGGACAACTTCAACCAGGAACATGTTCAAAATGACTTCAGAGAAGGCCTTAATGGTGCATTTATTATTTCTCGAAAGGAAATTGGGTACCTGAAGGATTTCTGTAAACTTGTCTGCCCTGAAAAGAATGATAATGCATCGTAAGTAGTAGTATTCAGTTTCTATTTTTGGTGATTTGATTCGTTCTTGATTACAATAACTAGTAGCCTGGTTTTTGCCACAAAAAAAATGCAGGTGCTTCCCCTTGAACCACTGCAGTCCTTAAGTTCTTCAGGAATGCTCTTAAGTAAACCATTCTAAAGTTTGACCTTTAATGATCTAATGGTATTCGTGAGTTCCTTCATCTGTATTCAGTTTTGAGGTAGTGGTGTACATTTGAACAGTTTCTAGGTGAGCTTAAACTTTGACTAGAGGCTGCCTTGTAATGTTGAAGGTCAACTGAGCACTGACATGGTGGGGAATCCCATTTACCAATTGACAATGCTAAGTAGTGAAAATCAATAAAATTCTACTTGCATTTAAATTATAAATTACTGTGCTCTGTGGTTGGGCAGAATACCATGGTTGTATAAAATCCCAATTGTGGGCAGTTTTAGGCTTAAAACATTGAGTAACTTTGGTGTGGTGCTTTGTGGATTAAATCCAGGTGATTACAACCAATTATGCATTCTTAATTATTGGAGGTGATTTGCGAACTGAAACTATTCTTGCAGTTTAGAGATGCAGGGTGGAAATGGGCCCCATGGCCCAGAGTCTGCACTGACCAGCGATCGCCTGTACACTTGTTCTAACCTACACACTTGAGATAATTTACAGAAGTCAATTAGTCTACAAACCTGCACGTCTTTGGAATATGGGAAGAAACCCATGCAGTCACTGGAAGAATGTTCAAACTCCATACAGACAACACATATAGTTAGGATTGAGTCTGGGACACAGGCACTGTAAGGCAGCAACTCTACCACTGTGCCATTCCAAGTGGTTGTTGGGGGGGGGGGGGGGGGAGAGAGACGGGACCAGAAGGATGGTGATATCTACATTTTTAACATAGTTAAGTGAAATTCTGAACTCTACCAATTCACTTTCTCAATCCAGAGATTGATGACATCTTTGTTACTCCATCCTGCATCCTTTTGCTTGTGTGGAGTTGGGGCACATTGGCCATCATCTAAATACCACCCTTCTAGGAGATGAAGTTTATTTTGTTGCAGTCAGGACTTTGGGACAACAGGACAGCCATACATAACTTGCCCTTGTTAGTCCTTCTCCTCCAAGCAACCTTGTATTAAAATTGGGAATCTCCTGCCAGTCCTTGGTTGCATCTTTTGTGTTCTCCTGAGAGAATTTCTAAAGGCTTCTAAATGAAGCGATTAATGTAAATTGGTTTGGTTTTGATTTGACAGTCACTGAATGTGCACTACTTTTGTTTTGCCTGAATGCATGATAATTCTGGTCTATCTCGTCCAGTACAAGTTTCCCAACTGCCAATGGGACAGAAATGTATACTAATACAGAGTCCTGGTGTTCTTTGTCTCTCTTTAGTGTTGAAGATCAAATGGAATTGGTGTCAAATCAGATGTGGGACCTATTGGAAGGAGTGGACAAGATAGTGGTTGGAAGCACCTGTAAGTTGATGGCCTCCAAAATAAATTTGGATGACTTTAATAGATTTTAAGAACTAAATCTAGGATTTATTTTGGTTTTGCAAAAGGCTCTTGAGCAATTCTAATTGTTTGAATTTTGGCCCATCTTGGTGAAACTGTTTCTTTTCTAGATAAACATTTGAAGGAGACAATAAGCAAACTTCTGAAGTGTTCCTACTTTGACAATATTCCAGTACCTCACAATGGGTTGCAGGAAGCTGATAAAATCCAAGAGGTGCAAATAACCTCCAAACCTCAGATGCCGTCCTCAAAAGAATCCGGTAGGTGACATCTTGCCAAAAAAAGCTTCCCCCCTGGCTGAGTTTGAGGTTATGACTGGTATGTTTAACCATCCATTAGTGTACTGTCAAATAGTTGAAATTTATATGGAGAGTGTTAAATTAGCATAGCAGGACAATTTAAAAAGTTTCAGACTACCTGGAGAAAATGAAATTTACCAACAATTGACCTTCTATTCTTGCACTAAATATAGCATTTGAGGACTAGCTATGGGAAAATTAAATTGTGGAATTATGTGGCTGAGTAAGGCTCAAAGTAAGTGCCTACCTCTTACCAAATCTCTCCATTAATTTGCTAAATTATAAACATGCCAACACTACAGTTACAATCAATTTTGGTTTTCTTTCCTAGTGGATTAAACTCCAGGATGGCCTCCTGAGGAGAAATCTTGGTTTAATCTGGTGTTTACTTTCTGTTTGTGCAGGTACATTTTCAATTTGCAGGCATATATTGACACTCCAGGGTGATGTACCATGGGATTTTCCGGGATAGTCCTAGACAATTCATTTGGAGGTATTGAATATTAATGGTTCCTTCTCAGGCTAGGAGATGCATGACCAGCCATCTTGCCTTCTGGTAATGGGGGGCATTATTATTTTAAATTGGTTGTTGCATTATAGAACCCAAATGGTGGGTTGATGTCTTGCAGAAGCATTGCTAGTGGTGACAGAAGAGGAAGGGGGGGGGGGGGGAGAGGAGGATAGAATAACATAGTCTAGACACCTTGAGGACATTGAATGTAATAACACAGTTGTATCTTGACTGAACATTTATCATTCAACTGTTCAATTATTATCCAAATGTGCGACTTCACCCATGCTGGGTTCAGTTCCACTTTCTCCCCTCCCCACTACTTTGCATAGGTGAAGGTGCACTTTAGGATAAGAAATGAACACTTGAATGATAAGTGCAACACTTTTGCAAGACAACCATTTTGGTTCTATAATGCAACAACAAATTTAAAACCAGAATGCCCCCTATTACCAGAAGGTGAGATGCCTGGTCATGCATCTCCTAGCTTTCAAAGGAACCACAAATATTAAAGTCACTTGGTTTTGCTCTAAAGATCTGGAGAGTTTTATTTGTACTCATGTGGAAGTAGAATATAATCTCCAAATGGAGCTTTATTCTGTCATTGCTGTGCTTGTTTGATCTTTGCCATTTGACTTGTACTGACATAATTTTGATGTAAGTGGACCACCTCAAGGTTTCAGCTTTATCGTGTTGTGTTTGGCCCCATATGTTTAGGTAAGTTTATTTATTGTCACGTGTACAGAGGTACAGTAGAATGAGAAGTTTTAATGTTAACCAGTCAGAGAAAAGACTATACATGAATTCGATAGAGCCATCTATAGTGTACAGATACTGTGGATGGCTCGATTGTATAATCAGTAAATCGGAGTTTTGATGTGAATTGGCCTAATTCTGCTCCTATCAGTTATGGTTACAGGAAATGAAATCAAAGTCGCATGCAAAAATTCTCTGCATGCTTGAGTTGCAGCCAAATTAAACATGACTATTACAAGTGAATTAACTGGACATCCTATGAACTAATGCAGTGCAAATAGCAATGTAGACACGGGATGAAGATGTGTAGGCATAGGAATCACTGGTTTGGTGATTCAGTGTTTCATTGCAGATTTATTATTGATGACAAACTAAAGATTTAGGCTTTTGAGTTTTGTCTCAACATTGAGTATTATCCTTTGCATCTTTCATAATTTGCATCGCGCTTTGACAACATGTTTGCCATTTAATTTAAACTAGTTAAAACAGCAGCTCTAATTTTAACCTTTTACAGCTGTTTTGACTTTCTCTTTTAAAAAATGATGCAGTTGAATTTTAACACAAATGTGGCATAGTTTAAAAATGGCAAATTTATTTTCCATTTTGGATGGAGAAGAATAGAAAGATTGAATCGTGCTTTTAAGTGCAAGCCCTTGGATTGCTGCATATTACTGACTAAATTACTTGTATACAAGTAAAGAGTTTACCGGTTGCTTATAGTGGTAAATGCCCAAACCAGTGATTCCTATTCTTGCAAACCAGTGCATCATGAATTACCTCAAGATTGCAGTCATGTTTCAGACCACTTTGTCACAGCACATTTTTCACATGGAAAGTGAGTAAAAATTGTGCTTGGCATTTTCTTGATGACTGCCATAATTGAAGCTGCTAAGTAAGTGTGGCTTAATTACTTAATTCAATTATTGGATCTATAATCATGGTTCATTACCTTTCTCTCCATTGCAGAATCTGACTTGCACTTTTTGTGTTCGAGTGACATGCAGCCAAGAGAGGTAAGATGACCTTTGGTTAAAAAGGTTGGTTTTGTATTGCATTGGTTTTGTTAAAAAAGCATTTGTTATTTTAACTCTTCCCATATTGGATTTCACATTTATTCAAGCTTTTATTGTAAATTGTAACATCTTTCTGCATTGTTTTCCTGAATGCCTTGGCTGCTCAATTTAAGGTGCACATTTAGCACTTTTCTGTTTTTTAGGAGACAGCAAAATGGGTATGCAGTGCCCTCCATAATGTTTAGGACAAAGACCCATCATTTATTTATTTGCCTCTGCACTCCACAATTTGAGATTTGTAATAGGAAAAAAAATCGCATGTGGTTAAAGTGCACATTGTCAAATTTTAATAAGGGCCATTTTTATACATTTTGGTTTCATAATGTAGAAATTACAGCAGTGTTTATACATAGTCCCCCCCTGTCCCCCCCATTTGGAGGGCACTCCAAATGAAAATCAAAACCGCAGGCACTTGTTTTAAATGTCCAAATTTTGAAAATACTCGGGTTAGGCAGCTTTACAGATTGAGTTAACTTTTCAGGTCAAAGGTTCTTTATCTGTATGGGGCAAAGAGGAACATTAATTGCAGAGAAAGTTGGTGGCAGTGGAGAAGTATAGTGTTTAATTGTCATGAGTACAGACAACAGAACAATGAAATTCATACTTGCAGCATTTTAATAGGCCAGTAAATACAAAATGCACCATATTCACTTGAAAATAAATACCCATCATACTACAAAAACTAAGCTCTTGAACACCACACAACACAAACCTCAGCAAATGTGTACTTCTATGGACAATCTTTGCATTTTTTGCAATATTTTGGCTACCTAGCATTGTGATTATTGAATTAATTGACTATATTCTACCTGTGTTTTGTTTGTGGTTGTTAAGTGGCTTAAGGGATCAATTGGGTAAAAGGGCCTCTAGATGGTGGAGGGTAACAAAGAAATGCATGGCAAACAAGACATTGGTGTGCAAATGACAAAAGACCAGGCTAACGTCATGTGTTTAATGTGCAGCAAAAATAGTCTGTTCTGATGCTGAGAAAGTGAGTTGCCAGAAGTTGTAGAATTGGCATGTAGTCTAGAAATCTGTAATGTGCTCAGGACTGCATTAGCCATCATTATAACAGCGCAGGAAGCCACAGAAGTGAGTGGAAATGGGATGGAGAATTAAAATGGCAGCCAAAAGGAAGTTTGGGGATGAACCTGCTGGGTGAATGAAGGCATTCTGAAAAATGGTCAGCTAATCTAATTAGTTCTCCATTGGAGAGAATACTGTGAACTCCGAATACATTACTCGAGGTGTGAAGAGATGAAGGTAAATTGGGGCTTCAGCTGGATGGTGGTAAGGACTGCTGTTGCATGGGGAAAGTGCAATAGGATGGGGAGTGATTGGTGGGCAGGGAGCAACACCAGGCAGTAGGGAATGGTTCCTTTTGCTGAGGGGAAGGGGAGAATCTGGTGAAATATTATTGGAATTGATGGCTACTGAAGGATGATGCACACTATACAGAAGCTGGTGGAGTCAACAGTGATGACCAAAGGAAGTCTATCCCAAGTGGAGGGGATAGTGGGAACATGGCAGGAAATGGGAAGAGGTCAAGCAAGGTTTGGTAAGGTCACCATCTGGTTTGGTAAGGTCACCATCTGGGATGACAGTCATTTTTGGAGGCAGCAGTGGAGGAAGTTTTTCAAGAAAAAATGATAAAGATGGAGGAACTGGGAGACTAAAATGGCCTCTTTGGTAGTAGTTTTGGAGCCAGAATGGTCAAGGTAGCTATGGAAGTCTGTGGGCTTGTTATGAATATTTGTAACTCCCTTGTCCCTGGGATGCAGTTGTTATACCACATGCAAGTGAGAAGGGTGGAAATGTGGGAACAAAATCTGAAAGTTAGAAAAACTAGGTCAGCATCAGTGTAGTTAATGAATTTAGTCTTTCCCAGTATTTGCAACTTATTAAAAAAAATTAACTTGATGGATGAAATTTGACTGATTTGAACTGTGTACTGGGAGTTGAGGGTTGAAGGCCCATACAGAACTGAAGACTTACGCATTCCACCAAAAGATAGGTGCAGCTTGGAGCCATGTGAGCCATTTTGGCAACTACATCTGAGGAAGGACGTGCTGGCTTTGGAGATCTATCATGGATTGAATCCTTTGTTTTAGCATGCACATCTACAATTGAAATCTAACTTTCCTTTGTAGTTCTGACAATAGCCATTTGACCTGGAAAACCAACTTTCTCTTTCCACAGATGCTGTCTGCCCTTTATATTTGTAGTTTCTTTTTGCCATTGTTTCATTGTCCATGCCAAAGTTCTCATTTGGGGTACACCCACCCTTGTGTGAAAGATAGCAGTCAATTTTTGTATACCAAATTCTGAATGAAACAATGGCTCATTTTGTTTGGGGTATTTGGAAAACTTGCCTGTTTTGCCCCAAATGCCTTGGATTCTAACCCACAAGTGGGCACTTGAAACTTTGCACCATGCAAGGCTCCCTCAGTGCAGGACTAGAATGTCACTTGAATTTGTATACCAAGTGCAATGATGCTGGCTGACTTCTTGTCTCTTCCCATCCTTTTATCTTGCACAATAGGTTATCTGTTAAAAAAAAAAAAAAATGCATGTACCTATTGGGGTGTCAATGTGTCTCTGAATTTTCTGTACTATTGTATGAGAATGGCAAGCAGTTCAAACCATTTAAAAAGTAATCTAAAATATGTATAACAATGTCCACCAACTTTCTTTGAGCATTGAACAACTAGTCTTGATAATGCGATGTTGAAATCTGGAAACTCCTTACCATTACTTAAGCTGGGTGGTCTGACTCAAAGTAACCCTCTTGAGTGGTGATATCTCATGGCTCTAGATTAATCAAGTCCAGAGCTGATAAACAAAATTGGACCATGAGCACATTTGTACCCTCTTGAATGTAATTGAGCATTTGTGAACTGCACAGGACTAACGTATTCCCTCTTAGTTTTTGAATAGGCAGTACATGAACAAAACGGACTACTCTGCCAAACAGCAGCCCGAAAAGCCAAGGAACTGGGAAGGAGAGTTTGTTGGTAGGAAGAAAGAGGCAGTCCCAAATAAATGGGATGGCGACTACATTAGTAGGAAACGTGAAGACACTCCTCCTAAAATGTGGGATGAGGAATACATGAATAGAAAACAAGAAAAAGAACCTGTGAAGAAGTGGGATGCAGAGTATATCACCAGGAAGCGGGAGGAGCAGCCGAAGAAATGGGATAGCAAATACTCTGATATTCAAGAGACAAGGTGCGATCCAGGTTCAGTCCCAAAGAAGATCATTGAACCAAAGAAAACTGTGCCTGAACCCAAAGAGGTAAGGATACTAATTGCTCTTGTGGCCAAAAAAATTCCTGCAAGTCCAACTAATTAGTTTTTCCTGCACTGTTCAGAAACGAGATCGTGGTTCAAAACCAGAATGTGAAGCAAAACAAGTAGGTCAAATATTTCTAGCTTTGGACCACATGGTGTAAGGTGGCACAATAGTGTGGATATCTGGTGTAGAAGTTCTATTTTATTTCCTCTTGGGATCTGGGCGTTGCCAATAAAATCAGCATGCAATGCACATCCCTCTTATACTCTTGAGAAGGTTGCAAGTTACCTTGACATGAGACAATTCTTGAGGTGCAGGGGCTCTCCTGAATCTTACTGGAGAAGTAGCTTGGGATTTTGTCCCAACAGGAAAGATGAGAAATTTCCAAGTTGAGTTATGTGCAATAAAAAGAGAAATAAATAAAAAGAAATGTGTTTTAAAAAAATAAAATAATAATAATTGTACTGTGAATCCTTGCTGGTGATAAAAGATGTAAGTTTGGGAGGCTGTCTAGAAAAATAACAGTGCTGATTATTTAGCTGGCACAAACTGCTGCCACTGCTTTGGTGGAGGGACTGAAGGTTTCACATGGCAAATGGAGTTCTGGTCAAAATGGATTGCCTTGTTTGGGATGGTGTTGAACTTCCTGTGGTGCTTCAAGTACTGACTTATTCAGGCAGGCAGAATATCCCATCATGCTCCTGATTCTGATGGAGATGCTGGAGGTGCTTTGGGGTGTCATTAGGTGTCTGCTGCAAGATGCCAGCCTCTACAGCAGACATGCTGTTGTGGGTAGAAGGCCCAAATAGAGCTGAACTGTTTGACATTCCACCAAAAGATAGGTATAAATTAGCAGTTCCTTTCTACACAGAAATGTGGTGGTGTTGGATTTGAGTCGGGTTTAGTAATACTCAAGTGATCGTTAAAATCCTATACATACAGGATAGACAATTCATGTGGTTAAACCTTTTGAAATAACCAAATCACCGAGCAGATGTTGGTGGCAAAATAGAGCCAGGTATATCTCAACGTGTCTCTGGGGAAACTAGGGATACAGACAGTGCAAGAAAGTGAGGTAAAAGATCAGCTATGATCTTATCGAATGGGGAAGTGGGCATAAGGGGGTCGAACATCCTTTTATACTTGTGTAATTGAGCCAAAGACATGGTTGTACTCTTGAGTTCTATTAAGTGCAAAATTGAAGGGATGTCTCTTGCTGCTTTTGCAATGTACAACATGGGTCTCTGCCAGTGTATAAATTGTGCCTTCAGACTAAGTTCTTAGTATCAAAATACACTAGCTGCAATAATTTACTTTATCTCCTAATGCTGGAGTGCCAATGTAACTTGTACAGCATTCAAATTATTCCAGAATACTGATCATGTGTATTTACGCAGCAAACATTTTGTGAGAAAACTGATCTTGAGTGACCATTTGACTCCCCAGGTGTCAAAGGTGGTGCAGCAGGTAGCTGCAGAGTTCTGCTCGACATCCACCCTACCAAAAGACCCAAAACTCAGGAGGCAGAAACTTCAAGACCTAATGTCCCAAATGCAAGGCACATGTCACTTCATTCAGGTAGGTGGGACCTTTCTCGATTCAATGTTGAAAGACTGTAGCGACTAGGCTTGTATTCACTGGAATTTAGAAGGATGAGAGGAGATCTTATTGAAACGTATAAGATTATTAAGGGGTTAGACACGTAAGAGGCAGGAAACATGTTCCCAATGTTGGGGGAGTCCAGAACAAGGGGCCACAGTTTAAGAATAAGGGGTAGGCCATTTAGAACTGAGATGAGGAAAAACTTTTTCAGTCAGAGTTGTGAATCTGTGGAATTCTCTGCCTCAGAAGGCAGTGGAGGCCAATTCTCTGAATGCATTCAAGAGAGAGCTGGATAGAGCTCTTAAGGATAGCGGAGTCAGGGGGTATGGGGAGAAGGCAGGAACGGGGGTACCGATTGAGAATGATCAGCCATGATCACATTGAATGGCGGTGCTGGCTCGAAGGGCTGAATGGCCTCCTCCTGCACCTATTGTCTATGTCAGTATCTGACATTATTTTCAATCTGAAGTATCCTTTTTGAGTGAATGGATATTCATAGGATCAATAAAATGATGGGGGGGGGGGGGGGAAGAAAGGGGGAGAAGAAATAAAATCTATGGAATTACGAGAACAGTGGTAGTATCACATAGTTGTGATTTTTTTTCTGGCAAACTTGCTTTCCTTAACTGCTGTAGACTTCAGGAGGAATCTTCCAACTTTGCAGGCAGTGTTGCAGAACCTATTACCCAGCAATGGGTGCAGCCTTGTACCGGTATCTCATAGAATTGTTGGCCAGCAGCTACTGATCCTATGGCTGCTAGCAACACCAGGATCTAATGAAATATGGGGAGAACTGGTTCCCGATGCCTTCCTCAATCCTGCAATTCCCTCTGCTGCATCATGGATCCCTCTCTTTGCATCAGCCAGTGGACTATTTATTGCCAGTGATCCAGGCAGTGGACCTGAGTCTGGGCCACTGAATTGACATCTCTTGGCCTTCGGTCTTGGGTTGGCTAGAGCTTGTATTATAGGCTTCATCTTGAATGTTTGAAATTGGCTACAAATATTACCTGCAATTTCACTCGCCAATTAGATTGCCTTTCTTTTCAAAGAATGCAATTGGGCAACATGGGTTCAGGTATTGCATGAGCAATGAGCTTGAATTATCAAAGATAGGCACGCAAAGCTGGAGTGACTCAGCAGGACAGGCAGCATCTCTGGAGAGAAGGAATGGGTGACGTTTTGGGTTAAGACCCTTCAGACAATTATCAAAGGCTTACTCTTTTTTTAGAGGGACTGTTTGTTTTTGGATATACAGCATGGAAACTGGCCCTTCGGCCCACCAGGCCCATGCTGACAATTGATCACCCGTTCACACTAGTTCTGTTATCCCAATTCCTCATCCACTTCCTACACTTGGGGCACTACAAACCCTGCACATCTTTGGGATGTGGGAGGAAACTGGAGAAAATCTACATGGTCACAGAGAGAACATGCAAACTCCACACAGACAGCACCCACGATTGGGATCAAACCAAGTCTCTGGCACTGAGACAGCACTCTCCCAACTGTGCCTCTTGTGCTTGCTGGTCTTTTGTAGGTGGTAGTTGCCAGGTTAAAGAAACCAAAGCTTAGGTGCAGCAGTACACTTCGCAAACGTGTACACTGCACAGGATGGAAGGAAAGGCATGAATATCCCTGTGGATAGAGTTTGGGACAAACACTCTGATTTTATGATGAGGTATTTCAGAACTTTGCTCGTCCAAGTTAAAAATTCTAAGATTCAAGAATAGAAGTCTGGGGCTATATGTACAAATCTTCAGCAGTCCTACAGATTGAAAATGCAGTTTTGGGCTTTATTATCCAGGATGTTAAAACGTGCACAGAAGCAGGTGCAGGCCCAATGGCAATTGGACTTAGTGCCATTCAATAATCCTGGCTGATCTTTAGCATTGATTCTGCTTTCCCATTTTGTTTGCACATTATTGACACTTTTTAACTGTAATGTACTTGCACAAGAAAAGTGGATCCAATGGTAATGAATGCATATAACTAGAAAGAAACATTCAGTATTGCTGGAAGATGAGACTAGACTAATTGGAGTCTAGTTGGCCAAATCATGCCTCTTTAATCTTCCTGTGTCCAGGCTTGAACACACAGCCTTGCTGTGTATTTTCAGTGTCTAAAGTCATTTTGGTCTACCTTTATTTCCTTGTCTGCAGTATAGAGCATTCTTTGCTACACGTGGGCACTCCTTGTTTTATTTTAAACCATCTATCAATGTGTTCACTGTTCTATGAGATCAAAATAGTCTTTGCAGCTGGCCATTTAAACAACTTGCTTGAATTACTGGTTGTACTTTGAAGTGTTTTTGCATGACTTAACTTTTAAAGCCAAGTGACCGAAACGTGTTATAAACCTATCTGTACCACCAGAAGGTGTCGTATGTGCATGGACTAGAGTTGTTAGAAATGCAAGTCAATTAAGTTCTCAACTTTATTCTGCTGAACTGAAATTTGATCCAATTTTTGAACTCTAGGATTCATTGTTGGATTCTGATGCCCCCTCACAAAGTGCTATTGGAACACAGAAACCTGCCCCGTTATCACTCAACACTGCAGGTAGGACACCTTACCTTCTCCCTGCCAAGATTCTAGTACAGCATAGTTATGCAATAACATGTAATGCATGTTAAAATGTACTGGTAGATAACTAGCAGGTGCCCATTCTAAACTAATACACGAGTAAACTGATCTTGTTAGTCGTACAGTTGCTGTAGTTTTGAGTTGACATTTTCTGGTGCTAGCTATTCAGCAGATTTAATGTCGGGAGTGGAGTAACGGCACCAGTATATTGAATGTGACAACTACAGTAGTAATTCTATTGCAATACCACTTATGGGGTCTATTTTTTTTACTGCCATCTTGACCTGATTGCATTTTTCTTCCCCATTATATTTGGAAAACTATTTTGTTGGAAACTAGAGCAAAAATTTTACTCTTGCACTTCTGTTAGAAGGTACATTGGAAAGTGAAATGAAGATATGTATGACCATTATCTATTGATTTTCCACAGAAATTTATTGTGCTGTTGAACAATGATTATTTCTTGAATATTTGTTAGCCAGAATGTAATATTTTGGCTTTCTTGCAGAAAGAGCTGATATTTTGAAGTATTGTCCTTTAAATGTTTAAAAGGCAAGCTTTGGGTTGAAAATCCATAATGGCCTATATAAATTCTATGCTTATCTCATTTTTTTCCTTTGAATTTTTTTCTCCCAATTCACCAGTATCTTTGTTTTGTTTCAAACAGCTGCATGACCAACCTCTCTATTCCCTTTAACATTTAGTGACTTTTTTCCATGCACTGGTCTGATGCTTCACATTCTCCTGTTGCCTTAATGCACCTTTTTGTATCCGATTGCTTTTTGAAACCTCCTTAGAATGTGTTGTTTGTTTGACTTTGCTTTTCCTGCCTGTCATACTACCCCAATTTTACTTGAAGGTGTCATAAAATGCTGGAGTAACTCGGCAGGCCAGTTTAGGGTCGAGACCCTTCGTCAGTCTGAATGAAGGGTCTCGACCCAAAACGTCACCCATTCCCTCTCTCCGAGATGCTGCCTGACCTTCTGAGTTACTCCAGCATTTTGTGATACCTTCGA
This sequence comes from Rhinoraja longicauda, assembly GCF_053455715.1. Taxonomy (NCBI): domain Eukaryota; kingdom Metazoa; phylum Chordata; class Chondrichthyes; order Rajiformes; family Arhynchobatidae; genus Rhinoraja; species Rhinoraja longicauda. The sequence continues at coordinate 13,387,749 of NC_135972.1, read as the reverse complement.
TTTGTACCAGCATCCGCAGTTATTTTCCTACACAACTCCCCATTTTTACTTGATGCATTGCTATTCCCTCTCCTCAATACCCTGTAATTCTCAACTATCTTGTTATTTTTAACATGGATAGCTGATGTTTTGGGTCAGGATCCTTCAGAACAAAGAAGGGTCCTGATCCAAAATGTCACCTATCCATGAACTCTGGCGATGCTACCTGACACACTGAGTCGTCCCTGCATTTTGTCCTTCCTTGGTAAACCAGCATCTGCAGTTCCTTGTTTCTACTTTTATTTTAACACTAATTGTTTTTAAAAATCCTTGTAGCTGGGCTTTCAAAAGGTGGTACCCAAATTGATTGATTTATGGTTCCTTTTGCTGGTGTGAAGCAACATTGGTATAGTTGTGTATTTAACCTTTGGAATTGCATTATTTGTGAGTATAAAATTAATCAAGTGCTTGGGTTAAATGACTCACCTGATCATTAGTAATTGAGTTGAGTAAACGTTTGTATATTAGATTCTGGTACTATTTTAAATTGATTGTTGAAGGTCAAGAGACTAGTCTGTCTCAATGATACTGGTTCATCTGATGAACTTGGGTACATGCAGATGAGGCCAAATTTTCCAAAACCTGTGGTGTTGGGTATTGATTGAATCTTGTGCAGTATATTTTAAAAGTTCCCAACTATCACTTGAAGGGAGTGGAGAACCAATTTTGTCATTGCTATGTCCACAAATGTTGTCATACTATATGCCGTGTCCAGCATGAGTTCGCCAGTCTGCAAATGCATTATTATGGAGGTGAAATATGGTACTTGAGTATTGAAACTTTTGTCCAATGTTTGAAGAATACTCTTGAACTGTTGGCCAGTTTGCTTTTAGCAATAAGTGGAAAAGAGGCAATGAACCAATTACTATTCAGTGGTTGAAGGGCTGATGTTTGTCAGGACAAGGTCTCTTGCTGCTGTTATAAACACTTCCTCATGAGTAACAATGTCGATAGAATTTCTAAAACTATCTGTTCTGTCAGTTTTAACACTTTTTCTTGGTTTAGCTCTAAAAGAACTAAAACAAGAGACAGAAATTGTTCCATCACCATCCAAGGTAAGACTTGTTCCATTCTTAAACTAAAATTGCTGGAATTGGAGGCTACAGTGACACGTGTGTAGGGGTTGGCATTTAACATGCTGTACATCACGCTGCACATATGGCAAATGTACATGTAGATTTGACTTGCAATTTAAAGACCAACAAATAATTCCACTGGTAGTTAATGTACACTGGACATCTGAGCTGAGATTTTGCCTAGCTTGTGAAAAATGTTGGGTTTTTGCTATTTCTCCAATTTCTTTGCTTCTGACTGTCACTGTAGCCCCAGGGGTGCAAAAGACCATGGAGTAAGAATCTGTTCCTTTTTCAGCCTGCAAAAGAATTGAGTGTCCTTGCCAATACTGGAGGTAGTTGTGGTTCCGATGACCAGTTTTCATTGTCTGATTCTACATCTCCACATGTAAGCTAATATTGATAATTAAACATGGAATATATTCAGTGCTTGGTTTGAACAGCATCTATTTAAGTACTCCAAGAAAGGAAGCGATGTCTGTGGGATGGTAAGCAGAGGAGATTAAATGACAAATGTTTGATCACAGGTGATGGAAATAACAATGTAGAAAATAGGTGCAGGAGTTGGCCATTCAGCCCTTTGAGCCAGCACCACCATTCAATATGATTATGGCTGATCATCCAAAATCAGTACCCCATTCTGGCTTTTCCCCATATCCCTTGATTGCATGTTTAAAAGGTGGGTTTGGTGAAGGTGATGGGAATAGTTATACAGCATGGAAATGGGCACTTCGGCCCATCTTGTCCAGGCTGACCAAGTTGCTGACCAAGTTGCCTACCCAAGCTAGACCCATTTACCTGCATTTGGACCCTATTCCTCTAAACCACTTCTATCCATGTGTGTCCAAATATTGTACCTGCCTCAACTATTTCCTCTGATAGCTCATTCCATACACTTGCATGACAATTTCTAATCTGATAAAATAGATTCTGCCCAACATTACTATCAAACTTAGTAATCTTTTGCATTCAGTCATTAGCAAACTGATCTAAAGTTCTGAAAATGCTAGTTTCCCTTTGCTTGAATATAGTGTAGCAATTGATCCTACTTGCTGTGTTGTATAGAATGCAAGGGCTGATACATCAGGAGGCTTTGGGTTTAAATCATCCTAAATCAAAAAATTCCAAAGTGCCACGTGCTTTTTCTGATATGTATCCTCTTTCCTTGCTCTAGTCATCTACAGAGCTTGGCACCACTGCTTCAGTCTTTACCTTTGGTCCCTTGTATTTGTTAACTGGAATGAAGCTCCTCACTTACACTTGTTTTCTGAGGTTATAAAACTGCCCACACAAGTTGGCTCTTGTGAAAGGAAAAATAACTTGTCACTTCATGTTCTCAACTGTCTGTTTTAAGATGAGAAAACTTCATGGAGGTACATAGCCCAAGGGTGAAGTTGAAGTCACTAAACATGGTACACTTAAGTTGTCTTAAGTGGTCAATATGTATTAACTACTTTTTTTTTGCCAGGTTTCAAGTGCACAGAATTCAGAAAGTGAAGTGTTCACTACTCCACCCCAAGCATACCAAACCAGTACACCCATTGCTGAATCTTTAACACACCTGTCACTAGAATCGGATCAGGTGAGGCTTTTGTTTTTTCCATCTGAAATTTGGAAGTTGTTGCATTTAGTTAAACTACATTTCTACAACTGTATAGTTAAAGCTGTCTGAAACATCTTAATTGTTCATACTGCAAAAGTGTCCATTAAATGTGTAGTTCTGAAATGATCATAGGAAAAATCTATTTTAATCATGATCTGTGTTGATATTAATGGAAAACCGTGCACAATTACTTTTTTTGCAGCCCGGATGGGATAAGATAACTTGAATGTGAAATGAACCAAAATAACAAAAGGATAATATTATACAGGAGATAATATGCTTAACTTGCACAGAGAAAATTGCTGGAAGAATTTGGCAATCAAACTACATCCATGGAAGGAAACCAATATTTCAGTCAGTGACCTTTCATTATTGTTCTGTTGAGCAAAGGTGGCTGTCTAAAAACATTAATTTCTTTTTCCATTGATGGTGCTTTGCTGGCTGAGTTCTAGCATTGTTTTTATTGCAGTGCGTGGAATTAAAGGGAGTATTTTGACTACAAATCTAATCATGTTTTGTGTATTGATTGTGCAATTAATAAATATTGCCACTTCTACTTTCTATTTCAATCTGTTGATTGCAAATATCGGACTTATTGCAATCTGCTTTAAAACCCAGCCAGGCATTAAATTTGCTGGTTGTATGTTTAAGGTCGGTCAGTGTGGCCTAACTTCCTGCATGTTGACAGTTAATTGCTTTGATTATCTGGATTGGAAACTAATTTACTGCTGCCTATTGGATTCATTATTCCTTGTATTATCAATTCCACCAGATGACCTCTTTGACCAATGACCAGACTGCCTCAAGCACAGCAATAACACCAGCATCCCAAGGACCGGTGCTTCAGATTCCAGTGAGCACTTCTCCAATTAGTACAAAGACCACGCCTTTTCAGTCTATGCACACTGTAAGTAACTTGAGACTGATTTAATCTTTGACATGGTTACCTCTTGTTGCCTATCTATTTATTTTTACTTTTAGACTTTGGAGATACAACATGGAAACTGGCCTTCGGCCCACTGTGTCTGCATCGACCAGCAATCCCCCATACCCTAGCACGATCCTATACATTAGGGACAATTTCCAATTTTACCAAAACCAATTATAGACAATAGGTGCAGGAGGCCATTCGGCCCTTCGAGCCAGCACCGCCATTCAATGTGATCATGGCTGATCATTCTCAATCAGTACCCCGTTCCTGCCTTCTCCCCATACCCCCTGACTCCGCTATCCTTAAGAGCTCTATCCAGCTCTCTCAATTAACCTACAAACCTACACGTCTTTGGAATGTGGGAGGAAACTGGTCACAGGGAGAACATACAAACTCTGTACAGACAACACCCATAGTCAGAATTGAACCTGAGTCTGGCGCCGTAAGGCAGCAACTCTACCACTGTGCTGCCCGAGGCCATTTGTGTATGGTGGCTGGCATCTCCATATTTCCAAGAGGGAGGAATTAGAAGGGCATTGATTTAGGATCACCACATAAAGCAAAAAAACTTGGTTGAGTTGGCATTGGGACTCCCTACTAGCTTGCCAGTACAGGAAGATAATTTGTACCATAACATATGCTGGTTTAAAAGGAAAGTTGCAGTCATTTTGCAAGTGTTTTAAAAGGTAAATTAGGCCCAAATTTGCCAAGCTTTTTATCAGACTCCTGCGTTTGAGTTTGAGGATTGAGTTTGTTATTGTGCAATTTCTCAGAGTATGCCGAGTAGAATGTAGGATTGTTAATTACATTTGGCACTGTCTTTTAAAGGAATTTGTTGAACATCCAAAAATGGAACAAGGATAAATAAAAGCATGGGTTTGAGTCGATACTTTTGTTTTAATGAAAAATTGGGCAAGATTTGAATGTGAATTAGATGTCCATGTAATTTAAAAAGATGAATAGTGGTTGACATTTGCTTGGTGTAAGAAGGAGCTGCAGATGCTGGTTTAAACCAAAGAGACACAAAGCTAGAGTAACTCAGCGGGTCAGACAGCATCTTTGGAGAAAAGGAATAAGTGACATATCTGGTTGAGATCCTTTTTCAGATTGATAGTCTGAAGAAGGGTCGTGACCTGAAACGTCACCTATTCTTTTCTCCAAAGATGCATTCTGACCTGCTGAGTTACTCCAACTTTTTGTCTCTTTGACATTCGCTTGGTCAGGAGGCACTTCTGCAGCCTCGGCAGTAGAGGGAGCATGCTTTGAGATGATTAATGTATTTTTCTAGGCATTATTATTTGGGCAGTTTTTACACAATAGCAATGTTCAAGAGCAACTAATATTCTTTTCCATTAGGTCTGGATTAGGTGTTTTTTAACGAGAAATCCACTTTAATTATTAGAATTGTACTGTAAGCCTTTTATAGCCTGGAGCGTATTACAGTATTACCAGTGTAGCTGTTTGCCTTTATTGCATGTTTCATGCTGCAAGTGTAAGTTGTTTTAATGAATGTAAACTCCCAACCACTGTAACCAAAAATAATGGTATCCTTTCTACAGGTATTTGATGGTCCCTGTGTTTCAAACCATTCTATTCTTATTGTAAACAAGACTTCCATTTCATTTTCTGGGTCCTTGATTTAGACAATAGGTGCAGGAGGAGGCCATTCGGCCCTTCAAGCCAGCACCGCCAATCAATGTGATCATGGCTGATCATTCTCAATCAGTACCCCTTTCCTGCCTTCTCCCCATACCCCCTGACTCCGCTATCCTTAAGAGCTCTATCTAGCTCTCTTGAATGCATTCAGAGAATTGGCCTCCACTGCCTTCTGAGGCAGAGAATTCCACAGATTCACAACTCTCTGACTGAAAAAGTTTTTCCTCATCTCCGTTCTAAATGGCCTACCCCTTATTCTTAAACTGTGGCTCCTTGTTCTGGACTCCCCCAACATTGGGAACATGTTTCCTGCCTCTAACGTGTCTAACCCCTTAATAATCTTATACGTTTCGATAAGATCTCCTCTCATCCTTCTAAATTCCAGTGTATACAAGCCTAATCGCTCCAGTCTTTCAACATATGACAGTCCCGCCATTCCGGGAATTAACCTAGTAAACCTACGCTGCATGCCCTCAATAGCAAGAATATTCTTCCTCAAATTTGGAGACCAAAACTACACAGTACTTCAGGTGCGGTCTCACTAGGGCCCTGTACAACTGCAGAAGGACCTCTTTGCTCCTATACTCAACTCCTCTTGTTATGAAGGCCAACATTCCATTGGCTTTCTTCACTGCCTGCTGTACCTGCATGCTTCCTTTCAGTGACTGATGCACTAGGACACCCAGATCTCGTTGTACGTCCCCTGTTCCTAACTTGACACCATTCAGATAATACTCTGCCTTCCTATTCTTGCCACCAAAGTGGATAACCTCACACTTATCCGCAGTAAAACTGCATCTGCCATGCATCCGCCCACTCACACAACCTGTCCAAGTCACCCTGCAACCTCATAGCATCTTCCTCAGTTCACACTACCACCCAGCTTTGTATTATCTAAAGATGTATCGTCCAGAATAGAGCTGGTGTCTTGGCAATTAATTGATGTGGCTTTTTTTGTTTCATGCCGGTGATTTTATTTGGACTTTATTGCTAGCATTGGGAATGTTAAATATGTTGTAAATGAGTAACCAATTCATTTCCAATGTTCTTTTTCTGAGATTGAATCTGAGCAATTAACAAATTGTATACCAACTGTCATGGTGTGGACAATTTTGAAGGAGGATTAGAGGAAAGAGGTGGACTTCCATCACTTTTGTATCAGCGTGGCTTTGAAGAAATTTCCAGTGGTTTTCGAATGTGTCTAGAGTCAGGGGGGAGGGAAACTAGAGATATGGAGGGGTAAGGTGTGAAAATAACATGCCAGACTATGATCAAGGAAATGTAGAATGGTTCATTGTTGGCTGAGGGGAAGGTAACAATGGGGCATAGAAACTCATGAATTGTTCTTGACAGATGAGCTGAAATCAAATTGAATCCAAATATTCCACATCACATTTTGAATTTTAGGGTGGGAAGCAAATTCTGAGGATTAAAGGCATCGGAGATCCTGCTAAAAATGTCCAGAGTTTTAAGTCCAGCTTTAAAGAAAATGATTTGTGGTGAAGTGTAATTAACTTAATGTGTTCTCTTGCAGGTGTTCAAAGTTAATGCACCCCTGCCTCCACGTGTTGAGCAGCAGGAAGTGAAATCTGAAAGCTCATATTCTCCTGTCTACAACCAAGGTTTTATTACTGCTAGTACTCAGACACCACCTCAGTCCATCTCTCTGCAGTCTTCTCATCTAGTGGAGCAAAATGCACTGATTCAAGATTCTTTAACAGGTAATAAAATTGCACAATTGAAGCTTGCTATTGGAAGTGTACATAAACATCTTGATAATCTTTGGGCAAGCAGCAGTAGAGTTGCTGCTTTACAGTGCCAGAGACCTAGGTTTTATCCTGTCCACAGTTGCCATCTGTATGGAGTTTGTACGTTCTCCCTGTGACCTGTGTGAGTTATCTCCAGTTTCCTCCCACACTCCAAAGACGTACAAGTTTGTAGGTTAATTGCCTTGGTCTAATTGTAAATTGTCCCTAGTGTGTATAGGATAGCATTGGTGTGCAAGCGTTGGTGGGTATGTTTCTGCGTTGTATCTCTAAACTAAACATTTTGAGTCCACTTTGTTCCGTGTCAAGGAACACCATTATTTCCAGGCTTAAAGTAGTTGGTTGATTGCATCTAATTGAAGCCTTGTGATCATCTTTGTCCTTGTAAACTAAAGATGTTGTAATAATTTATTGTTTTTTCAAATTAGAAGAAACTACATCTGTTGCCAATGGAACCCCGGTTTTTTTAACCCCCAATCAGCAAAGTACTTTACCAAGACCAAATCAAGCCTACTTTGGGAGTAGAAATGCAGGCCGGGGAAGTGCACGAGGTGGAAGAGGAATTGCTAATGTTTACCGCACCTCTAACAATGGATACAAAGGTGCACAAATAGGTAAGTTTAAATTTTTTTAAATGGAAATTGAGTTTGGTAGGGAAAAAATAAGCTTTTCTCGGGGAAATTAGGCTCGAGTTAGTTGGGGTTTAATTGAACCACATCCTCTAGAATTCCAATTTTCCCCATTATACCTGTTTTGGATAAGTTTCCTCCATACAGAATTCACCAATCACTACCAAAGAATTTGAGGTACCGAATAAAATTAGTGCTTGGAACTTTTTGGAAAACATTTAAACCTGTTTCTTAATGTAAAGTGCTTGATGCAGGAAATCGCAAGACAAGGCACCATTTCCTGGGAAGGCACGCCTTCTCCCTCCCTCACTGTAGCCCAGTGGTTGTCATTGTTTTTGGCTAAAAGAAAAATCACTTTATACTTCTGCCACTTGTCAATTTAACAAAATCAGATTGCCCTGAACACTTACATCCAAGTCATTAATGCATTAGTACACAACAGCTGAACCAGCTGAAACTCGCAGATTTTGGGAGGAAGTCTAACAGCATGAGATGGTTGAGTTGTTACTGATCTGTAAGGTATGGATAAATGTTTCAGCAGCAGATGAGGAGCGTGTTCAGAGTTGTGGTTAATGTAGGTAGATAGTGGGCAGTATTCAAATGCAGATTGGTTAGAAGCTAGCATTAAGTGACACCAAGATCATGAATAGTATAATTTGGCCTTGGATAGTTTAAAAAGGAAAAGATAACTTTGGTGGCCTTGAGATGCTTGCAGATAATTAGATCAGCTGCTGCTGCTGCTGCCTTCACTGCAGTCTTTGGAACTGTCTCCTTTCTGAAGTTAATATTTGCCTTGAGTTGATCTGCTACATTTTTCTGGCTGTATTGCAGTTTTTGTGATTGCTGTTCTTCCATTTAAGGTGAAACAAATGGTGGAATCTGTTCCTATAGGGGTAACCAAGGCTTTCTGAAGAAAGGTCCTGACCCAAAACACCATCTGTCTATTTTCTCAACTAATGTTGCCTCACCTGTTGAGTTTTTCTGGCACTTTTGCTCAATATTCCAACAGCTGCAAAAAAAATGTTTTGCTGAATTTGTACCAATGACAGGAAATACTGAGCAGGACAAATTGGAGAAAAATGGTCGGTCTTGGTATGTTGAGAAGCTGTGAATGGCTGATTCGGTCTCGGTCAGCTTGCAGAGAAGAGGGGTGAAGTTGGTGCTGTGATGCCTACAGCTAACTGTCCAGAAACAATTAACGTTTTAGTTTCACGTTGCCAGATCCAAAAATTTGGATGCTAGATTCTTGTCACTGAGCTGCTTAATCTGCTGAGTATTTCTTGCACTTTAGTTTTCTTTTTTATTGCCTGACTTTTGTGATTTGAATTCAAATCAGTCCAAAACATCACTTTAAAACTTTGCCACAAAATGAAACAGACATTGCATAAACGTACAGTTTTTTGAGCCCATCAAGAATTCTAAAAGAATAGGTTTTAAAGTAACAGTATAAACATTGTTCTATACATTTGCTGATGAATATATGTCAGCCATGATCGAAAGGCAGAGCAGACTGGGCTGAATGGCCTAATTCTGCTCCTATGTCTTGTGATCTAATACTCGTCTAATAAATGTGGTCACCATTATCTTTAAAGATGTAGATGCTAAGAAAGATTTGACTCACTTGGGAGCCTTTCAGAAACGTTTGAAATAATCTCCATCTTTGCATCCTTGATGCTTGCTGTATTCTACTTGGAACTTGAATCCTTGTTTTCTTTCACTAGGATTTGATGGTTACAGAGGAGTTCCCATTCCTGCCAATGGAACATATGGACCTTTCCCAAATAGAGAATACGCAGGGATGCCATACACAACAAGGGTAAGAAATGCAGTGTAATTATGACATTTGTGCACTTATCCAGCACAATATGCTAACTGATTTGACCAGCCTCATCCGATTTTACTTCAAGAGGAACGCATTTTTAAAGGATTTCTGGCCTTTGAGTTTTGGAATTGTTGGCAACTTCAGTTAGAAAATTCTAAGGAACTTTCTTGAATTTGTTCTCGATGGAACCTCCAATCAAAATTTATTTTCTGGCATTTGTCATTTGAATTAGTTTTACTAATTAAGATGAAGTCCAAAGACTTAAGCTGTGCGCTATTGCTTTTTATAATCACTCCTAATATTGATCCAACCACCAATACTTGGACAATATCAGAATTTTGGAAGGTGTGGGCATTTTTTCAAGTGCTCGCCATCCTCTTAAAGTTGGGAGCCAGTGATACAATGTAATTCTAATCAATTTACAACCAGGGAATAGTTAGGAGGGAAGATCCGGACCTGATGTCAAGAAAGTTCCTAGTGTTGGAGAACTTTTGGAAGTTAGTTTAAAGTTAACCAGTTCCTCCAGATGTGCATTTGAACTGGAGTTTACTTTAGTTTTTAAAGTACAAAGCACACAATTGGCATTCAGATAGGAATTTTCATAGTCCCTTCCAGTAATCTCCCTGTGTCCAGACCACATGAGCAACTTTACTTTGACATTTTTTGCTCTATCCTGTACCCATACCTCTATTTTAAATAAGTTCTGCACTGAAACATGTGAATATGCACTTAAATTGCTTAGTATGGAATCTTTGACTGGACTTTTGGAAGTTACTCATTATTTCCAAATATTTACATTTACTAGTAGTTGCAATTCTGACACCATAAAATTAGTTTAATTAGTGTATTCAGCAAATGACCTAGCGACCTAGATCCACCAACATGAGCTTCATCAATACACATACTCTGCTGGTAACCTAAGCTTTTACAAGGGATGCTTGCTTTTCATGTTGGCTCTTGTTTTGTGTATTAATTATTGTAACTGATCAAAGGCAACTAAACTGTTAATATTACTGAATCTTAAAGACTCTGTGTGACTGATCAGTATTTAGGGAATTGGTGTTTGTAAAAACAATTATGTAATATGAATACTAAACTCTGTGGAAATGCAAAGCTACGGGTACTGGAATCTTAAGCTGAACAATGTTGGAATAACTTACAGCATTTGTGGTGGGAATGGGTTTGGGTCTTTCAGACTAATGGACAGACAACATTTAGGATCTGGAATCCTTCAGACCGAAGAAGGGTTCTCGCCCAAAATGTCTGTCCATTCTCCACCACATGTGCTGCCTGGCGCACTGAGTTCTTTGAGCATTGTCTTTTTCTATATAATGTAGATTTGGTTTTATCTAGTAATATCTTCCAGTGGCTAATAATCAGAGCTTGATGGCATCCAAATGCTGTTGGTACTATACCAGACAATATAAATACAAATTAGCTGCTAAAGTTAAATTAGTTCTGGAGTAAAATTTGGATGAATGCAATTGGAAGATACTTCTACTGTGCTGTCTTGCTCAATCTGCATAATACATGGATGCACTTCATTTAACAAGTGTAATGTCTATGGTTTGTAGGAATCTGGTTACCAGCAGAACTACAAACGTGCAGGAGTTGGGCCTCGTGGAACCATGAGAGGAGGTAATTATCTAATGACATCTTTATCTGGGACCACTTAATTCAGAACCACATTTTTTGTACCTTATTGATGTCCGAGATTGACAAATTTGATGTACAGTTCTTCCAAAAGGATTTGGAGTTATTGTTCCACTTGTTCCATTTTGGGATTTAACACATCTTCATCCCCTTCCTCCATTGTTTTTGGTGGTTAGATGAAGTGCAATTAATCGTAAACAAATAGATACATGGTATCAAGCATTGTGCAATGCAAATTACTTGTGATTCCATGGTCTGCATTGCATCAGAGTTGAGGTACATTCTTTCATAGAATGAGCAAGCTGTTTGGTCCAAAGATCAAATAGTCCCTCAACACCTCTTGATCCAGAACCAGGGGTCACCGTTTAAAAATAAGTGGTAGGCCATTTAGGACTGAAATGAGGAAAAATGTCTTCACCCAGAGAGTTGTGAATCTGTGGAATTATCTGCCACAGAAGGCAGTGGAGGCCAATTCACTGGATGTTTTCAAGAGAGTTAGATCTAACTCTTGGGGCTAAAGGAATCGAGGAATTTGGGCAAAAAAGCAGGAATTGGGTACTGATTTTAAACATAGCACAAAAAGTAAGGAAATTTGTGTTTGGTAGTTTATTTCTTTGTTGTAATAATGCTTCTTGGCAATAAATCTTATACCGTTGGAAAGCCTGTTTATTTCCCTTTTAAATGGTGCCACATTTGTAAGGAACATGCATTTGTGGGATGAGCAGCAGAGCTGAGTATTTGGGTTGCGCCCATGAAAAATTTGCCAAATCTTCTCTGCCAATGCCAAACAGCTTATTCTGCTGTTGCTATTGACTCTTGTTTTGAGCTTCTGGTACCCCCAGGTGCTGACAATCAGGTGCCTGATTGGCAGCATCTGTGAGCATGGGCCCTGCTACAGTGGTCAGTAGGTATCTGCTTCAAGAATCGGCATGCCACGTTTGACTGATCTGGATAGGGCCCGTGCGATAGGGCAACTTCAAGCTGGTGTTCCGCAAAACCAAGTTGCGGCATTATTTGGAGTGAGCCCCAGTACCGTCTCCAAAGTGAAGGCCAAGTTCCATATAACGGGGGATGTCAGAGACAGGCCGCGAAGTGGGCGTCCCAAGAAGACGACACCCGAAGAAGACCGTTTCCTCACCCTGTCAGCAATTAGGAACCGTAGGCTGTCTTCTACAGATTTGCAGTCAAGGTTTGCAGGACGATATGGCCGACGGCTCTCTGCCCAGACAATTCGGAACAGACTGCACGCAGCCGATCTCCGGTCTCATAGGGCTGCCAGGAGGCCTGCCATGACTGCCCTTCACCGTCAGGCCCGTTTGCGCTGGTGTCGGCAACACGTGCACTGGAACCTGAACATGTGGAGGAACGTTATGTTCAGCGATGAGTCCAGATTCTGCCTACAGCAGTTGGATCATAGGGTCAAAGTGTGGAGAAGACGCGGAGAACGCTATGCTGATTGCTGCACCGATAGAGTAACATCTTTTGGTGGAGGCAGTGTGATGGTGTGGGGCGGCATCTCCCTCACTGGAAAAATGAGGCTTGTCATCATTGGAGGCAATCTCAATGCAGAGAGATATCGAGATGAGATTCTGCAACCAGTGGCAATCCCATATCTCCACAGTCTGGGACTGAACTCTATCCTCCAAGATGACAATGCTCGCCCCCACAGAGCAGGGTTTCTCAGAGACTACCTCCAGAATTTGGGAGTGGAGAGGATGAAATGGCCTGCCAGCAGTCCTGACCTCAACCCCATTGAACACTTGTGGGATCAGCTTGGGCGTGCTGTTCGTGCCAGAGTGACCAACACAACCACGTTGGCTGACTTGCGACAAATGATGGTTGAAGAATGGGATGCCATCCCACAACAGTGTGTGACCAGGCTGGTGACCAGCATGAGGAGGAGGTGCCAGGCTGTTATGGCTGTGTATGGTTCTTCCACACGCTACTGAGGCTCCTGTTTATTAAATGAATAAATTGTTAAATTGCCAATATTTCTTGTTTCTTCAGACTTCAATCATCCAATCCACCAAACAACACCGAACAAGAGTCAATGGCAGAATAAGCTGTTTGGCATTGGCAGAGAAGATTTGGCAGATTTTTCATGGGCGCAACCCACATACTCGGCTCTGCTGCTCATCCCACAAATGCATGTTCCTTACAAATGTGGCACCATTTAAAAGGGAAATAAACAGGCTTTCCAACAGTATAAGATTTTTTGCCAAGGAGCATTGTTACAACAAAGAAATAATCTACCAAACACAAATTTCCTTATTTTTTGTGCTATGTTTTTAGATGATCGGCCATGATCATATGGCCTAGGCAGCTTGCAGCCCAGTGGTATGAACATCGACTTCTCCAACTTTAGATAGTTCCTCTGTCCCTCTCTTCCCCCCCCCCTCCCAGATCTCCCACTCTCTTCCTGTCTCCACCTATATCCTTCCTTTGTCCCGCCCTGACATCAGTCTGAAGAAGGGTCTTGACCCGAAACGTCGCCCATTCCTTCTCTCCCGAGATGCTGCCTGACCTGCTGAGTTACTCCAGCATTTTGTGAATAAATACCTTCGATTTGTACCAGCATCTGCAGTTATTTTCTTATATGATCATATTGAATGGTGGCGCTGGCTTGAAAGGCCGAATGGCCTGCTCCTCTACCTAGGTTTCTGTTTCTAATCTGGATGTTAATATTGTTTATGGACCTTCTTGCACATCCAACCTACTAGATCTTTCCATCTATAGTAAGGGACTTCACATGGAATAAATGTGCTATAGTTTCCTGATATTGTCGTGGTTACCGGTGTTCAAAATGAAGCAGATGACACGGAGAATTCTTCAAGAAGTTAAAAGCCTTTATTTGCAAACAACGGCTGGAACAATCAGGATGTCAACCATCTGACTGCCCACTTAGTACACGGGGCAGCCTATTTTTATAGGATTCTTCCAGCCTTATCTTCTTTTCCTTATCTCACCCTCATACTCCCCTTTACAGTCATTCATCTCTTTGCAGTCACCCTGTTTACCCTGCCACCATTAAACCCCACTCATTGATGAATGTCTATTTCTTCACATGTCACCTTTCACCCTTGTCTTCTATCCTGGTTCATCCATCAATGTTTCTCCTCCTCCTGAGCAGCAGTCACAGACACGTGTCAAGGGTAAGGAATGTCTAGAGCGCCTTAATTAGTTACAAAGAGGCGCCTAATGCCTAAGTAGTTACAAACCTTAAACAACAATGTCCAATGTATAAAATAATATTGTATTATCTCCCATAATATTAAAGTAGAAATGATTAGTTTACAAGTTCCCATTATTAAATCATAAAGTCAAGTCAAGTCAATTTTATTTGTATAGCACATTTAAAAACAACCCACGTTGACCAAAGTGCTGTACATCTGATTAGGTTCCAATGGGAAAAAAAAAAGAAACGTACAGTAGCACGCAAACAGTTCACAGCGCCTCCTCAATGAGCCTCAAACGCTAGGGAGTAGAAATAGGTTTTGAGCCTGGACAGTTCTGATGGGGAGAGGGATGCTGTTCCACAGTCTAGGAGCTGCAACCGCAAAAGCGCGGTCACCCCTGACCTTGAGCCTAGACCGCGGGATAGTGAGTAGAGTGGGCCACGCTAGTGAAATTTTAGTTCAAATGGTAGGTTGATGTGAAATCAATAAGATTTTAATCTTAATGAGGTTGCATCTGCAGAAATAAGATCCATGTGTTTATATTTTAGATTGGTATGGAGATAACATTTCCAAGGTTTGTTGCAAAATAATTTGGATTTCTAGGCATTGGATTTTTACTGTTTAAAATTTGAGAATGAGAATGAGGAGTGATCTTATTGAACTACAAGGTCCTAAGAGGGAATAATGGGGTAGATGCAAGTGGGAGATTTGCAAGTATTGGACCATAATGACTGGTCCCTTAATACCAAGGAATGTAGAAAAACTTCTTGATGGTGAATCTCTGGAATTCACTAGCAGAGTAGTGTAAGGTAGAACCTTGCATATTTAAGGCGACAGTAGATTTTGAAAGAGGGCCATGATGATCTGGCATATATAAATTAAGGTTGGAGTACATAATCTGTGATGCTGATTACCAGGTAGACCTGGGCCAGGCAGCCTACTCCTGCTCTTATTTGTATATTGGATTGACGTTTTAATTTTCATGAAGGGCTTTATAATGAAGCAATAATGGAATGCTTTCAGTCTTGGGCATATCAACCTGCTGTGACTTGACTACCAATACACTAAATTAGTAGTTTTTGATCGGTGGAATTACGAAGTTTTGTCCTTCAGTTGGAGTAGATTCTACAACTTGAGGTCCTACTCCCAAATTTTCAATGACATTTATCTTCTCCCCAAACACATCCCAGAAGCACTAGATTCATTCATAACTGAATTTGTTAACATTGTATAAATGTCAGCTGCTAGCTTTCATTCTGCATTACAAGACACACATTGCCAGCAGCTTGCTATCCTCTATCATCCTTCCACAATCAGATTCCAAATGCAAGGACTAATTACATTACTAGCACCATGGAATGAGTTTCTCTTCTGGGCCATATTGCTGGAATTGAGCAAGTCAAATGCTTGAATGATTTCTGTCCCTGCTGCTGCTTCATAAATTAGTTAAGGTTGACTGCTCCAGTTTTGAGGGGACGATTGTAGTTCATTCAACATAGGGTAGGTGTTGCACACCAGCTGCCACATGGACTTGACAGGCTTTAGTCTAATGGCAACAGTACTCCGTCATGGAGGGGCACAATACAAAAACAGGCCCACAGAATCCACACTGTCAACCACCCAATTTGCACTAATACCACATAAAATCCAAATTTCTCCCCACATTCTGCAACTTGCAGCTGATTCTGCCACATGATCGCATGTCCTTGGGATGTGGGATGCAATCACAATGAGAATGTGTAGACTCCACACAGGCAACACTTGAGTTTGGAATTGAATTTGAGTCTCTGGCATGGAAGCAATAGCATTATCTGAGCTTTCTTCTAAAGTTCCTGTAGCTTCCAAGCTTGGCCATCTGAGGAATTATTCATTTTTCTCTTGTAACTTGCAGTGTTCATGAATGGCAGAATAGGGGATAAATACTGTAACTTTAGATTATTGCAAATATCTCTTCTATTGCAAGAAATTTCCTCTTAATTTGGCAAACCACGGGTCCACATGATAGTGTTGGGATGTAAACTGTACTTGCAGAATTTCATTAACTTCCTATCAATACTTGGTGCTGAGGTTTCTGTGTCTCCACCTTTTGCTCCCCACCCTAATCCCCAGATCAAATGCAAAACACAACTTGTACTTGGGATTTGGCAAATCAATTGCGTTTGAATCTACACTTGAAAAATAATGCCTCTTCAGTAAACTCCAGTAAGTGGTAGAGGGAATTTTGTTTGTAACAGTTGACTATAACTTGATCTGTTGGTTAGTTTCTGCAAACATGAGTTGCGTTGAACACTAAAATAACTTTGTGCTTTCATCAGACTGCACCTTCCTCTAACTTAAACGTTAAACCACATTTGCATTACAATACCAAACACGAACAAGATTGTATTAAAGTGCTTGTTAGTTAGATATGAGCTATCTTTGTAGTATGTAGGTTTAAGATTTGGATGGAATACTCTTGCAACACAATGATCATTGTGTACTGTTTAAAATATATATTTGTAATCTTGAGCCAACTGCACTCTACATTCAATCTACTTTAATGAGCAACCTGTTTCCCTGGCCGTGTTTCCAAACCATTGACTTGTCCTGTCAAGTTGAGTTTGTCAACTTGACAGGACAAGTTGACAAGATGTCAACTTGTGAAAATCTTGCAGCAGCATCAGACAGACTCTGACAACACAGAACATTAAATTATTTTGCATAAAAGTCTGCAAAGTATGAAAAGACATTGGGACAAAAGAACAACTGGAAAAGTCCATGGTAATGCAAGAGATGGTTTGTAATGTTTCCTTGCTGAGGTTGGATTGGGTTGATTGTGTTAAATTGGTAGTTGTAAGAAAGTAGCAGGTAATTCCTACCAGAGTGTAACAACAAGAGGGCGTTGCCTAGATGTTGTGGATAATTGATAAATGCTGACCTTTTGAGGCAATATCTCGCATAGATGCAATGTTTTCTTAACAAAGGGATGGGTGCAGAATTATTAAAATCCCTCTTGGGGATGCAGACCTTAATCTAATGTGCTCAGTTAATCGATGAAGATTGCTTCTGAGAATTGCAGTTTATGCATGGGTACTATTGAGATGTAATCTATTGATTAAAATCCTCCCTGGTCAAAGGGACAGGATTGGAAGAAACTAATTTTAATTATCAAACAATGGTTTATGATGCGATGGAGTGCCTCAACATTTTCCAGAAACACTTTGAGCAGCTTGATCATGGTTTGTTAAAGTTCATACTTGTGCCTTCATGGTACAGTTTCTTCCTTGGAAAGAAATTAAATCTTAATCTCATAGCTTCCAAATCAAGGAAATTTAATATCTGGAACAGTGTCCCTTTGCTAGCATGCCAATCAACAGTACGTTATCTATGCTGAGCATTTAGCAATAGGCTACATTATGTCAATGCAAAAAACTCATACCTTTCAACTTTGTGCGCACTACTATGAATGAGACCATGAGAGAATGTTTGCTGTCTATAAACTGCGTGAAACATTCGATTACTTTGGATATAGTTGAAGTGCTTTTGTGCTTCAAGCACAGGTTATGGTTCTCTCGCACTCTGAAGGATATACTGGGTTACAAGTTGCATTTTCTCAATCTGGGTGTTCTTGGGGCACAGTATCTTCAAACAAATTTAAGTAATGGTTTGTAATGTCTGATTTTGATTCTAATGCCACTGTAATTATACAGATTGGTCACATTTCCATTTTGTTTGGCTTCAGC
Organism: Rhinoraja longicauda; assembly: GCF_053455715.1. Taxonomy (NCBI): domain Eukaryota; kingdom Metazoa; phylum Chordata; class Chondrichthyes; order Rajiformes; family Arhynchobatidae; genus Rhinoraja; species Rhinoraja longicauda. The sequence continues at coordinate 13,369,679 of NC_135972.1, read as the reverse complement.
ACATCCTTTTTATCCCATGTAACAAACCATAAATTTAAATGAAAGTGGCTGGTGCATTTTATTTATGCAAGCTGAGTGCTAATCCTCCACTCATAATGCAGACACTTTCTAATTGATGCAATTTTAAATCACGTTTGTAGAATTATGTGATGAACAGGAATGAGCTATGAAGAACTAAAATGACCAGAGCTGTGTTTAATCATTTGTTTCTAAAGCCCACTGTGTAGTTATGTGGTTTGACTTTGCATTGGGAATGTGGGTTAAGAAATTTCTGTTAATTTGGTCAGATCAGAAAATGTGATAATTCTATAAGCAGAGTGGAAGGTTTCTCAATCCAAACAGGTCTTAATTACGTGACAACTGGTTGGAGCGATTCATCTCAGCTGAGCAGTCCAGAGCGAGACAATGAGCATTTCCACAGTGTGGATTCTGGCCATGGAGACTCTCGAAGCCTTACTCCAGTGGATATTCCAGTGACCAGCCAAGCTACCACCCTCTTGCCAGTGCACATTTATCCTCTCCCTCAGCAGATGAGAGTGGCCTTCTCTACAGCAAGGACCTCTAACTTTGCCCCTGGATCACTAGACCAGCCCATTATCTTTGATCTGCTGCTCAATAATCTCGGAGAAACATTTGACTTTCAGTTGGGGCGATTTAGCTGTCCTGTGAATGGCACTTATGTCTTCATCTTTCACATGCTGAAGTTGGCTGTGAACGTGCCTCTCTATGTAAATATGATGAAGAATGAAGAAGTCCTATGTTCTGCTTATGCCAATGATGGTGCCCCTGATCATGAGACTGCCAGCAACCATGCTGTTCTGCAGCTTATCCATGGAGATCAAATCTGGCTGCGATTGCATAGAGGTGCCATCTATGGCAGCAGCTGGAAATATTCTACCTTCTCTGGATACCTCTTGTATCAGGACTGAAATGTGCTCTAATAGCTAAAATGCTTTGCACTCTGATCTCTAACTTAAGGTCACAATTTGAAGCGAGTTGCCAGGGATGACTTGTTAAAATGTCACGGTGGTTTTCTGGGGTTTTGGTTTACACTGACTGGGCACTTTAACCTGTGATGCCTTGCTAGTAGAGCTGCAAATATATTTTGTTACAGAACGTGTCTTGCACTTGTTGGTCAAAGACAACTTATGTGATGTCAAATGAATAAATTTACTTTGCAAGAGATCCTGCTATTTACAATGCCTCATGGTGCCTCAATAAAGATATATTCTGCACTGTTGGTTGGTGTTTTTGAATGGACAGTTGTTGCTGCACTTTAGGTGTAAAGGACTGCAAAATTAATTTCTGCATATCTTTCCAAAAACTAGAGGTCTGGAGCAATATTTAGTTTCAAAGATGTAAACTGTCTTCACTATTTGCCTTTTGGCAAAGTTAAAGTAATACATGGGCTAATGATGAGCCCAGAGAGACAATCGTATCTCTTCCCCTCACTGGTGAGAGGATTTATTTCCAAATACAGTGGGTTTGTTCATTTTTTTTTAAAAAACTGCAAAATCAGAAACGACACTAATTTCAATGCCACAATTTATTTTAAATTGACCAAAGTACTTTAAATGCACATTTTTCCTGTAAAATTAGTTTGACTGCCATGAATCCAGTTGGGAACAGTTTTCAGTAGTTGAGATTTAAATTTGCATTTTAAACATTTCCCTCTGCTCCTGTACCTATCTTGACAACGCATCTATTAATTTTCAGCTAACATTACTGTGCATCATACAACTAGAACACTCCAGATCATGGGTGAGAAAGTTGAAAACTAAATACAAAATCCAACTATATGTGCATATCCTTTTTTGTACAGAATCAACCACACAGTGAAATTTTAAACAAAATTATCAAACTAATTTCCCCGAACATGAGCAATAAGGATCATGGGCAAGTGTCATTGGAAGCATACTAAATTTGAAACACTGTTCTTTGCCTTGATATGTGGCTGAAGTCATTTTAATGTGCTACCCATGTTGATAATCCTAAACTTCTGACCAAGTAATCTTATTTTTCTTGAAGGAACAGATGTTTGTTTTAATCACTTGCTCATTGTCTTAGGAATTGGCCTCCTGTGTAAAACACCAATGGAAAATGTCTGAATACATTTAAGGACAGGGCATTCTTGGCAATGTCTAGGAATATTTTCCTTACTGACATTGAGGCACCTCCCTTTACAATACCCCCACGGATATGTAGCTCTCCTGTGGAGGGGTTCCTTGTTGCACACCCCACCTACCCTTATCCTGTCCTCCCTGGAGGTAATTTAATCTGAACTAAATTAAGCCTTGTGTAGTCCTCCTATGGTAGCAATCAAATTTCCACTTTTAAAATTGATCCTCGACTTGAACATGTTTTTCCTGCAATCCTTAAAATGTACTGAATCAAAGTAATCTGCTCTTGAATGCTGAAATAAAGAACCTGGTTGTCTTTTCTAGCGAGATGGTTCAGCTCTAACATACTGTAAAACACCCTTTCCATCTGTAAATGACTTGGTGATACCGTGTCAACACTGCAAGCTGTGAATTGCTCCTTTTTTTTCCCCTTTAAGAATGGTATTTTTTTTCTATAAGTTTACTTGCACACATGGAAAGAGTTTGGACTTGCAGAGACAGAAACTGTTCCTGAGAATTATTGTTGCTGTTGAGCATAATATTTGACATTAAGATTTTCATATCTTATGAGGAAAGTTATCCATTATCTTTGCCTTCAAAGAAGCTTAGCTTGCATTTGCACAAAATAGATTATGATGCCAAACCTGTCGCATGTATAAACGGGGAAAACACAGTGCTGGAGTAACTCAGCAGGTCAGGCAGCATTTCTGGAGAACATGGATAGGTCATGTTTCAGGTTGGGACTCATCACGTATCATTTCGTATTTTCTGAAATAATTTTCCACCTACCCCAACCCCCATTACATACGTTCCAGAAGTAACACTATGGTGCTCAGGGTTTAAGCTGGTATTGCATACTGATCAAGTGTATGAAGATATTCCAGATAATGTCAAGATAAACGCATCCAAAAAAAATGATGTTTCAAAGACTTATTCACAAAATACTGGAGTAACTCAGGTCAGGCACCATCTCAGGAGAGAAGGAATGGGTGACGTTTCGGGTCGAGACCCTTCTTCAGACTGATTTCAAAGACTGATTTCTGCAGATGACCCTTTTTGCAGTAGATTCAAATAAAAACATAGCACAAAAAGTAAGGAAATTTGTGTTTGGTAGATTATTTCTTTGTTGTAACAATGCTTCTTGGCAATAAATCTTGTACCGTTGGAAAGTCTGTTTATTTCCCTTTTAAATGGTGCCACATTTGTAAGGAACATGCATTTGTGGGATGAGCAGCAGAGCTGAGTATGTGGGTTGCGCCCATGAAAAATCTGCCAAATCTTCTCTGCCAATGCCAAACAACTTATTCTGCCATTGACACTTGTTCGGTGTTGTTTGGTGGATTGGATGATTGAAGTCTGAAGAAACAAGACATTGGCAATTTAACAATTTATTCATTTAATAAACAGGAGCCTCAGTAGCGTGTGGAAGAACCATACACAGCCACAACAGCCTGGCACCTCCTCCTCATGCTGGTCACCAGCCTGGTCACACACTGTTGTGGGATGGCATCCCATTCTTCAACCAGCATTTGTCGCAAGTCAGCCAACGTGGTTGTGTTGGTCACTCTGGCACGAACAGCACGCCCAAGCTGATCCCACAAGTGTTCAATGGGGTTGAGGTCAGGACTGCTGGCAGGCCATTCCATCCTCTCCACTCCCAAATTCTGGAGGTAGTCTGAGAAACCCTGCTCTGTGGGGGCGAGCATTGTCATCTTGGAGGATAGAGTTCGGTCCCAGACTGTGGAGATATGGGATTGCCACTGGTTGCAGAATCTCATCTCGATATCTCTCTGCATTGAGATTGCCTCCAATGATGACAAGCCTCATTTTTCCAGTGAGGGAGATGCCGCCCCACACCATCACACTGCCTCCACCAAAAGATGTTACTGTATCAGTGCAGCAATCAGCATAGCGTTCTCCGCGTCTTCTCCACACTTTGACCCTATGATCCAACTGCCGTAGGCAGAATCTGGACTCATCGCTGAACATAACGTTCCTCCACATGTTCAGGTTCCAGTGCACGTGTTGCCGACACCAGCGCAAACGGGCCTGACGGTGAAGGGCAGTCATGGCAGGCCTCCTGGCAGCCCTATGAGACCGGAGATCGGCTGCTTGCAGTCTGTTCCGAATTGTCTGGGCAGAGAACCGTCGGCCATATCGTCCTGCAAACATTGACTCCAAATTTGTAGAAGACAGCCTACGGTTCCTAAGTGCTGACAGGGTGAGGAAACGGTCTTCTTCGGGTGTCGTCTTCTTGGGACGCCCACTTCGCGGCCTGTCTCTGACATCCCCCGTTATATGGAACTTGGCCTTCACTTTGGAGATGGTACTAGGGCTCACTCCAAATAATGCCGCAACTTGGTTTTGCGGAACACCAGCTTGAAGTTGCCCTATCGCACGGGCCCTATCCAGATCAGTCAAACGTGGCATGCCGATTCTTGGAGCAGACACCTACTGACCACTGTAGCAGGGCCCATGCTCACAGATGCTGCCAATCAGGTGCAAATCAGGCACCTGATTGTCAGCACCTGGGGGTACCAGAAGCTCAAAACAAGAGTCAATAGCAACAGCAGAATAAGCTGTTTGGCATTGGCAGAGAAGATTTGGCAAATTTTTCATGGGCGCAACCCATATACTCAGCTCTGCTGCTCATCCCACAAATGCATGTTCCTTACAAATGTGGCACCATTTAAAAGGGAAATAAACAGGCTTTCCAACGGTATAAGATTTATTGCCAAGAAGCATTGTTACAACAAAGAAATAATCTACCAAACACAAATTTCCTTACTTTTTGTGCTATGTTTATATCTAGCTCAATAGTTATAAAGCCACAAAATTACGTTTCAGATGGAGGAAATATGAATGAGCGAGACCATTAATGGTTGTCTTTTCTCAATTTTTAATGTCCTTACCAATCACATGCCCCACTGGCTATCAGTATCTCGCACTTAAACTTCTCTTCCCCATGGAACATGCATTCAGTGAGACCCTGCCCCTCCTCTTCCAGTTCATCTGCTTCCTCAGAGTTTGAGTTCCCACAAGTTTCTATATAATCATTCACAAAATATGGCATGAAATGACCAGCTTTTCTTAACCAGAACTCTCAGAGCCGTTGTGGACTTCTCTGCTTCAGTTGTGTGAAGAATGCCACTCTTTCATGAAGTAGCCTCATACTGATCAGGTGGAGGCTGCTATCCTGGATTCTCTTCAAGATATCAAATACTGAATAGCATAAATCCAAAATTTGAACATTAATCTGATTTGCAAAGTTCATTTTTATGTTCTCAAGTGATCAGTAGAATTAAAAATATTCCCACAATATATTTCAAATATTTCAATGTAACATCAAGTGGGAATACAGACTGACTCTAGTAAGAGGGTATATACTATTTCCTATATATATCTATATAATTATTTTAATAAATCAAGTACTTAAGCTAAGTGTTTGATGTTATTAGAACAAAGTACTCACTAACTTGCCTCTAGTTTAAAGCATGCAGAATTACTACCTATGTCAGATTAGTTGGCATCAACTGACTCCTTCGTCCTTGTTTAACTACTACAAAGTACCCTTTGAGGCTTGTTTCAGTCCCAATGGTCTCTATGGATTAGATTTAGGTATAATTTGCTGTTGGTGGCTCTTTTGTACTGTTTTCGTGAAAAGGCCACACGTCTCTGGGTTCATTTCTTCAATTTAAGCCTGTGAAATATTGCTGTAAATTGATGATATGAGTTTTCTTAAAAGCAGAGTGCCTCTGCTGATTTGTTCTGCGGGAAATGATGGCTATTGCTGCTGCCGTATCAATGTTCACCAGCTTACAATAGACAATAGACAATAGGTGCAGGAGTAGGCCATTCAGCCCTTCGAGCCAGCACCACCATGCAATGCGATCATGGCTGATCACTCTCAATCAGTACCCCGTTCCTGCCTTCTCCCCATATCCCCTCACTCCACTATCCTTAAGAGCTCTATCCAGCTCTCTCTTGAAAGCATCCAACGAACTGGCCTCCACTGCCTTCTGAGGCAGAGAATTCCACACCTTCACCACTCTCTGACTGAAAAAGTTCTTCCTCATCTCCGTTCTAAATGGCCTACCCCTTATTCTTAAACTGTGGCCTCTTGTTCTGGACTCCCCCAACATTGGGAACATGTTTCCTGCCTCTAATGTGTCCAATCCCCTAATTATCTTATATGTTTCAATAAGATCCCCCCTCATCCTTCTAAATTCCAGTGTATACAAGCCTAATTGCTCCAGCCTTTCAACATACGACAGTCCCGCCATTCCGAGAATTAACCTAGTGAACCTACGCTGCACGCCCTCAATAGCAAGAATATCCTTCCTCAAATTTGGAGACCAAAACTGCACACAGTACTCCAGGTGCGGTCTCACCAGGGCCCGGTACAACTGTAGAAGGACCTCTTTGCTCCTATACTCAACTCCTCTTGTTATGAAGGCCAACATACCATTTGCTTTCTTCACTGCCTGCTGTACCTGCAAGCTTCCTTTCAGTGACTGATACACTAGGACACCCAGATCTCGTTGAACATCCCCTCTTCCTAACTTGACACCATTCAGATAATAATCTGCCTTTCTATTCTTACTTCCAAAGTGAATAACCTCACACTTATCTACATTAAACTGCATCTGCCATGTATCCGCCCACTCACATAACCTGTCCAAGTCACCCTTCAGCCTTATTGCATCTTCCTCACAATTCACACTACCCCCCAGCTTAGTATCATCTGCAAATCTGCTTACCTTTTTGACTATCTGCTCTTTGTGGATATTAGCCTTTGACAGAATGTGGATGTTGAACTTTCAATCCAATTTATCATCCCTGAGCACTAAATGTTACAAAATTTATATGCTTTCCTCCAAAGGATATACAAGTATATATAACTGCTGATAAATCTCTGAACATGCAGTGTAGTTTTTGTATAATTTTGATGTTTACACATTCAGTTGCTTGTTCCAATTCTCTGGATTCCCCCACCCCCATACTGTTCTACTCCTCCACTTCCTTTAAAGAAACGTTAGAAAACCTGCCTCTGAAGCTTGTCTGATCCAAACCTCTTACCTCTATCAAACGTTTGAAATGCCTTGGAAGATTTTACTTTGTTAAAAACGTTATATCAATTGTAGGTGTTTGTGAATCTTGCTCAAGATATCCATCTTTAGTTTGGGAATTATTTTATAATTTTGTTCACGTATTTTTCCAATCGAAAAAACATTTGGGAATGAACGAAAACCATTCCAATCTATCTCAAACAATTAGAGTTTTTGGTGGTGGAAGACAATTACGCAGTTGAGTGTAAAATGTAAGCTTGCTTCTCATGCTCAGTCGTGCAGTTTGATCTGGTTGCCAACAAGATTAAGTTTCATATTAACTCTCATTAACTTGATATGAAGCCGTTGCCATCACAAAGTGTTTGAAATGAATATTTACATTTGGGAGCCAATGAGTTGGGGGGGGGGGGAGACATACTTTAGAGAGCAGATTCCAAACGAGTGAAAATACAGCAAATGTTCTCCATGTAGACCAGGTTTATTTATCAAGTAAAATGAAATATAGTTGCATAAAACAAATGGATAAATTGCCCACAACCCAGTGGTCCTACTGTCCGGGAAATGTGTCCATATCCTCAGTTTAGTGACATCCAGGTGTGACTTGTCATACATATGGGGATATTTGTTTAAATCCAGGTTTGCAGTTATTTAAATATATGAACCTGGTGGTATTAACATTGAGTCCCCGATGGGAATGTCTTGTGTTGGAACTAAAACACAGAAAATGCTGGAAACACAGTGCAGATTAGTCAATTTATGGCAAAAGTGAAATGATTACCTTTTTGGGTTGGAGACCATTCATCTGTTCTGATAAAGTCTTCGACCTGAATCAACAACCCTTCTTTCGCATTCCACGGATGCTGCCAAACCTGCTGAGGTTTCCAGCATCTGCAGGTTTTTACATTTTAATTATAATTTTAATTATGCTGGGTCTATTTAAGATATCCCAAGTTCTCAGATTCAAACTGGCTGAAGCATAAAATAAGCAATCTAAATTTTGTTTTAGCTTGGCATCTGGGGTTGGATTGTTCAATTGATATATTATTGAACAATGAGAGGTCTAAAAATGTTTAAAGGTAAAGGAGTAAGATTAAACATCCCATCTCTCCTTGTGCAGTAATAAAGACAGTCAATTATTTATCAGATAGGAGGAATAGAAGTTTAGTTGTGGCTTTGCGTGTTGAGCAATGGTGAAGACTTTTTCCATTTACTAATTTGTGCCATTAATCTAATGTTTCTGTATCCACACTGGATCTCAGTTTCTGTTTTTTAAAAATGCTAAATTTGAACCCCAAAATCACAACTGCTTTCCAAAACTAAAACAAACCACCACAGAAAACAGATACCCGAGAAAAAAGTGTAGGGTGAACTGACCGATAAAAGGCCACTGAAATAAAACCTTTCTCCCTTCGGATGCTGCTAGACTTACTGACTTCAGTGCTATTTAATTTATTATTCACAATATGCAGATGTACTAATCTTTCATAAAGCTATTTGGTTTTGAGGCATGGGGCTGCATTTAATTTTGCTATCCAGACTGAACTTCAGATATTTAGTAGACAATTTTGTGTTGATATTTAATTGATGAAGTAGGCACAAGAAGCACTTTAACTGAGTTTTTGTAGTAAGAGATGTCACATTTAAAGTCACCACAAAAATCTGATTTCAATGAAAAATTATCTTCAACATTTGGGAATTGACGGCCGGTCATGAACAGTCTGTTTCCGTGGCAGGGCCAATTGGTTCATTAATAAGCTTCACAATTTCCACTGGAGTCTGATAGTTACCAAAGTCTATAAAATCGTTCTGATGACTTAAATCAGTTAACTAAATTGTAATGCTGAGTGCTGTGAAACTAGGGTAAAAATTTGCAAGGCTGTGATTTCATTATGTAAACACATTTCAAGTTTACTGGTTTTTGCAGGTCTGGCAATAGTGTTACATCCACTGTTTTACTTCTAAGACACAATATAGCAGGTGTTAAGAATGAAGAAATAAAAACAGAAAATGATGAAGGTACAGCCTTACCTGTTGAGTACTTCCACCGTTTCCTGTTTTTATTCCATGTTTTTACTTGACCTTTTTTCCTCTTCTCACACTAGAAAAAAAAAAGTTATGGATTTGCAGTGTTGATAGGAAGAATTTGAATGTAGCTTAATCTCGACTGTAGCTCAGTGTATAGTATCAATACATAGTAATGGTTAAAGCTTAGATTTACCCACCTTCTGAATTTTACATTTAAATTATTTTGTACAAATGGGCACAAGTATTTTCTGCAAATTTACCTCTGCATGGTTATTCTTTTATTCCATTTATCCCATCTCATCCAATGACATATCCCTTTCCCCTTATACTTCTGATGTATGTTGTTTCCCTCGACTACTGCCCCCATCTATTGAACAAGCGATGTGTGTGCTGCAACCAGGGCCTTGTGACATACACAAAATGTTGGAGTAACTCAGCGAGACAGGCAGCATCTCTGGAGACGCCAACATTTTGTGTCTACCAGAGAATCCAGTACAAAATCCTCCTCATGACCTACAAAGCCCTCCATAACCTGGCCCCATCCTACCTGACTGACCTCCTCCACAGACACACTCCCACCTGCACCCTCCGCTCTGCTGCTGCCAACCTCCTGTCCCCCCCCATCCGGACCAAACTCAGATCCTGGGGGGACAGGGCTTTCTCCATCGCTGCTCCCACCCTCTGGAACTCACTACCCCAAACCGTCAGAGACTCCTCCTCACTCACCACATTCAAAACATCACTGAAGTCTCACCTGTTCAGCACTGCCTTCAACCACTGACCGGCACCTCACCTTCTGTCTCCTTTTTCTGTTCGTTTACTTATTTATCTATTTATTTTCTTCTCTATGTTCTAGTAATCCCTGTAAAGTGTCTTTGAGTGTTTGAAAAGCGCTATATAAATGTATTGCATTATTATTATTATTATTATTATCTCCGGTGTAAACCAGCATCTGCAGTTCCTTCCTACACCTTGTGATTTGCTGCTGTTTCCCCATGGTTTCAGGTGTTGGAAGTCTTTGGTGACCAACCCAAGGTTTCCTTTATACATATTAATTTTGCATTTACTTTCTATGTTAATGTATTGTACTGATTGCAAGCAACACTTTTGAAACTAAGTAAATATATAAACTAAGTGCGGGTCATTTCTGTATCTATGCAAAATATTGAGTCATATCTTCTGGTCCAGCATGGTTCTGGGTCTGACAGAAGGTTGTCTCCGAATTGATCAGTGTGACCCTGATCGACATGGGGTCTTCCTGATGCTGTTGCTCCATCCTTAAATGGCTTTAATAGATGGGGGATAATGTGGAAAATAAATTATATGTATCCACTCAGATATTACTATTTTAGTTTAGTTTAGTTTATTGTCACGTGTACCGAGGTAAAGTGAAAAGCTTTTATTGCGTGCTAACCAGTCAGTGGAAAATCAATACATGATTACAATTGAGCCATGCACAGTGTTCAGATACGTGATAAAGGGAGTAACATTTAGTGCCAGATAAAGTCCAGTAAAGTCCAATTAAAGATAGTTCGAGGGTCTCCAATTAGGTAGATGGTTGCTCAGGACTGCTCTCCAGTTATTGGTCGGATGGTTCAGTTGCCTGATAACAGCTGGGAAGAAACTGTCCCTGAATCTGTAGGTGTGCTTTTTCACACTTCTATACCTCTAGCCTGATTGGAGAAGGGAGAAGAATTTCATAAATCTTCCAAGTTCTACTGTCTTTTGAAAATTTTCCATAATTGATCGCAAAGGATTAAATAACCAGAGAGCCCAAATTAAAAAACAGAACTGCAACGTTTCTGAATTACTAGCTGAGGTGTAAGCAAATTAGTAAAGTCAGTTAGATTGGACTAACTAGATTTGTATATGTGGCTCAAAGATTGGTGTGGGTTAAATGAGTTTCAATTTGTGAGGCTCAGGCAGTAATACTAGGAAATAAGAAAGGTGTTCCTTTATGATGGTTTAGGGATCTAGGGAGAAAATGACAATCTCACACTTTGAATAATAGTGTGGAGTGAATATAGGTGAGGAGAATTCGGGAAGTTTAAAAAAGATATTGTGATAATAAAGGGGAGCATAAGAAAGGAACAGCCTCCCAATTCTATTCAGAGTTGGGGGAAACAATTTAAAAATGTACATGGATGCACAAAGCATTCATTACAAGATGATTAAATTCAGCACATTTACTTCTCTATTTGGATGATTCAATAGCCCTTGTAGATTGGGAATTAAATATTCTATGATTTTCAGAAAGGCAAAATAGAAAGGGAGATGATTCTGGTGAAATTACTATTAGAGATATGCCCGCCTTCATTTGCAGTGGGATACATCCCCTTGCCACAATGTCCATGTTGGTGTATTTGTTTACTGGTTAGGCGGCACTGTTCTGCATTAATATGTGTAACTGTTAAGACGGCCGTGGAAAATCTGCCTATGTCATTTTGATTTGACCTGGCTGTAAACCTGATTAATTGAGTGGATTTGTGATCATTCTGTAAAGCTGAATTTGATATGCAGAAAGGGCTATGTAGATTAATTCAACCTGATATTCCATGAAAAATATGATAAAGGGATCTTTATCTTTATGCATCTTTATGCTGTAGCTTTGATCATGCAGAGACGCTCTTCTACCAACATAACTGTATAATAGGGTGAAGCAGCATTGTCTCTTTTTATGTTCTTTGGTGCTCTGAAACACTTTACAGCTAACTAAACGCCTTTAAGTATAGTTACTGTAGTAATTTAGGAAACTTGGTACTCAATATGGGTACAGCAGAATCTCTTCACAATGAGATAACAACTCAAGTCATCCTTGGAGTATTGCTTATGGGGAGATTATCCGCCATGACATTGGTGCAAACTGTTCTTCCTTGGGGAAAAAATGCCCTGGGATATTTTGCACATTCTTGGAATCTCACTTTGAACATCTCCATTGAAATGCTCGTACCTCTGCCAGGGCAGCATTCCCTCACTACTGCACTGGAGTATCATCCTAAACCATAGGTTCACATCCCTGGAGATGGACATGAACTCACGAGATTCAGTTAGATCAATTTTCAGTGCATGCTCTGCTAACATAGCAAAGCAAGTTCAGTCAGAAACTGGGCCATTGCACTGTTGCACACAATAACTGGAGCCTTCGATTTAGACAATAGACAATAGGTGCAGGAGGAGGCTATTCAGCCCTTCGAGCCAGCACCACCATTCAATGTGATCATGGCTGATCATTCTCAATCAGTACCCCGTTCCTGCCTTCTCCCCATACCCCCTGACTCCGCTATCCTTAAGAACTCTATCTAGCGATTTGATGCATTGTACAAGATACTCTGAACAGAAAAGTCAAACTTACTGACTTGGGCTCATTTCTTTTTGCAGGTCGTGGCATCTCACCACAAATGAGGCTGACGCATGAATAAATTACTACCACAATCAAGTTTGCACAGTTTTAACAGTTTACAACACACACTTCTCACAGTCTGTTACAATAAACAGGCAAAAATCATTTTGGCGGCATTAATCCAGCCCTCTCCCGTTTCATCAAAGACTGTATACGGGCACGTTCTTATTCTGGTCCCCTTTGCGATTCAGGCTTAAGGGAAATTGAACTTTTAGCTAATTAAACAGCTAATTGAACTGCTGAAAGTGTTTTAAAACAATGAAAATATGGTGCCTTGAGGGTTCATAGAAGATCATGCCAGTTGTATCAGATACAACCATTGCTCAAGTGCTCAAAATGTATATTGTGGAAAATGCTTTTTTGTGTATGACTGCTACACTGTTGATGCCTTGCTTACATCTAAACCTGTACAGTATTTTTATTCAAACTATAACATGACAAAAGCAGCAATGTTATTTGTATTGTGACTCCTACTTCATTATTTCATCTGAGGAATGAAATCTCTGCTGTCATCTGTTAAACTGGATTTGAAATGCGGCATAAACTTTGCATTATGTAAGGGTGTGGTATTTCTATGCTTTTAAGACATTTCAGATTTTTAAAAGAAGTAGTCAATTTGCTGTTTCCTGGATATATATGTATATTGCTTACTGCCATTAAATTGTCAAAAAAGACAATAAAATATTCTCTCAAAATGTGGGTGTTGTAGATAAATGAACCACCCTCTTTTTTGGCTCCATTTTCTGCTCTTAAAGGTAAATAGCCTTTTAAAATTAAAAGGTTTCTCACACTAAATGAGGAACAAAAAAATCCTTCAACCAAATATTGGAATGATGAACGCCACTGCCATAAGCTCCACTCCTTGACCACAGTTTCCATCCCTATAACTGATCAACTTTGAGGCTCAGATGACTCTATCATCAAGACCCCCTCTTTCGACCTTTACATTATCATACCCTGAATCTCCCTCATGGAATCTTTTTCTAAAACCCCTTGCCTATCCAATGCTACCCCTTCCACACCATACAATTTTTCAATCTTCGAAAACTCTGCTGCCTGTGATGTCCACTACATCGTGGTCACACATCTCCCCTGTGATGGCTGGTTTTCATGACTCCACGTCTGACAACACCATTTTAAAATCCTTGTTTTCAAATCTCTTCACGGCCTCACCATATCGTTAGCTTTATAACTCAACAGGATCCCTACACTGGTTCAATTCTGTTATCTTGGGGTCTTCAGTTTTACGTGCTCCAACATTGGTACCCAATCACCCGCTGACCTTGTTGATGGTTTTAAATTATTTTTCTAAACATTACTATTGTCTAGCATTCTTCTAAGATGAGTTTTCAAACCCAACTCTAACCAAACTTTTGATACTCCAGTAGCTTGATTTTTAGAGTAAACGGTTTTGTTATGTGCTAAGATGGTTTGCTTGCTATCTAAATGCGTTTTTAAAAAAATGTGATTTTTACCCTCTTCCATCTATATTAATTGTCAAAGGCAGATTTTATTTTCCAGAAGCAAGGTCCCATCCTTTGAGCCATATGTTACAATTTGAAGCATGTTGGATGGAAAAAATATGCCTCCGTATTAGCCTTGCAATACTGTCTCCTGTCTGCACCAGATATTACACAAGATATCAACTTTATATGTGGCTGATTACTTAATTGATGGGAACAGATGATCTCAAATTACATACTTACAGCTAAAACTACAAATGTAGTTTATTTAGAAATTTAGTTACATAGAATATTGTATTAACTTCGAGAATTTAAGTTGATTTACAGAACAGTATGATACCTTACAGAGACGCAGTCGAGAACTGGAACGTTGAGGCATGCTTTTAGTGTGTGTGAAACAGATGGGACTTTTACAAAATATATTCCAGGAAGAAGAACCTTCAAGGAAACTTGTTCTAAATGATGACAGTTTTAGCACTGGAATGTCTAAGAAAAGAAACATGTGCAAACATATTCAACTCGAGTGAAACCTGGCTGTTTTTGAGATCTATGCCATCACAGAAACCAGCTGATTACATTCACTCCAAGAAATGGCAGACAGTACAGGTTACAGCAAAGGAGTGGGACGGTACACTCTCCAGCTGAAGTATTAAAAGACTTGCTCCAAAACAAGCAGAGTCGTAGCCAAAATGTTCCAGTGCAGTCACAACACTGGCAAACATCCAACAGTGGAAAGCTGCCCAGAAAGACCCTGTCCGTAGAAAAACAGGACTAATGCAATTTAGCTAACTAGTGCTTGATCAGTCTGTTCTCACCAGCACAATGATGGAAGATTCAAGCTATACTTATTCACTATTAATATGCTTAGTTATTTTTTCAGCAGTCCCTTTTGGCTGACGATATTTCAGTCTTGATTCAGGATTAGGTGAATGAGCTGAATTCCAGAGGCAAGTTGTGAGTGACTTCCCTCAAAATCAGAATGGGGAGGAAGGAATGCTTGTAAAGCTAAGCCAACAGTAATCCCCAAAATCCAGTGTCTGGAGATGCACATCATGTGAAAGAGGATGGTTACGGTGATTCGGGTCATTTAGACCAAAAATACTGCTGCAGCCATTCCTGAGTCGTGCCTGAAGCCCAATCATTTTCAGCTGGTTCAACAATAACTTTCTTTGCAAGATCAAAAATGAAACAGCAACCAGCAAGATCTAGGCACCATCTGATAAGCAGAAAGGGCCATCTAATTCCCTGCTTGTGAGCAATGGCTATCTCTAACAGCAACCCTAGGCATGACTATTGCCGAGTCCCCTACCATCAACAATCTAGGAAATCACCATTGACCAAGAATTAAATGGAGCAGCCACATATGTCTGCTGGTTACAAAATCTGTTGGATGTTGAGTACTTCTCCTACTGATGCCCCAAAGCTATTCCAACACTTAAGGTATGGCAGGAGCAGGGTGGGATATCCAATGGGCTGGATGAGTGCAGCTCCAACCACACTTAAGAAGCTCAGCACCATCAATGACAACACAGCCATTAGCATCCTGTCTCCCATTATAAATATTAATTCCCCATTGCAAAGATAAACCCAGCATAGATGTTATGAAAATCTTGCTACAGAAAATCTTGATCTTTATAAGATTTACATACAGTATTAAGTGACCCATAACATTGTTGTAACATTATTGGTATGTAAAAAAAATGTCTAAGCTAGTGTGTGGATTTGTTTATTAAACCAACTGAATGAGTTTAAACTTTTTCAGTTCAGAACAAGTTCACAGTACTTTGTAAATGAAAGCACATGGCTCGATAGTGATTTTAACATTCAGATAATTCAACATTTTTCTACTTGGGCAGAACCATTTATTTACATAAATTAACATATACAGTTATTCTAATTCTAATAGTTGTTTTAAATTTGAGTACTATATCAGTTTACATTTCTGGCTGTCCAGTTAATTGCATGTTTACAAGCAATAAATAAATGCATTGATTGTTGATATTCTACCAAGTCTTCAGTAAAGGATTCAAATTATCCCAGAGATGATATAATTTTCATGTTTTTACATTGTGCAGAAGCCCTCAATAGATAAATCCTTACACAAACAGCAAATAGCTGTATATCTGATTTTACTAAATTAGAATTAATTTGGTGATTGAATCATATGTTGAATCTGATTCCTTGGGAACGGGAGGAAGTTAAGTGTCTCCTCAAATTCTTCCAAGTGATATTCAATAAGGAGTATTGCTTTGTAAGGTGAGCAGGTAGTAAGTTGCACACAGAGTTGTGTGCCCGTCAACGATGGTAGAGGGAAAGCTTTGTAGGTTAATTGACCTCTGTAAAATTGCCCCGAGTGTGTAGGGAGTGGATGAGAAAGTGGGATAACATAGAACTAGTGTGAATGGGTGATTGATGATCAGCGTGGACTCAGGAGGGCCGAAGGGCCTGCTTCCATGCTGTATCTTTAAAAAGTAAACAACATAATCATAGCAGATGTTTTCCTTTCTCCTTTACCTTCTTCTGAGAACCTTGTTTGGTGGCTTTCCCTCTACCTTATTAACATTACAGCTTCCAGCAATTTAAAAAAATAAAATTCCAGATTCGAATTGCACAGGTAGGATTTCCACTCGTGCACAACCAAACAGGACGTGTAGGAAGGAACTGCAGATGCTGGTTCAAACCAAAGATAGACACAAAAAGCTGGAGTAACTCAGCGGGTCAGGCAGCATCTCTGGAGAAAAGGAATAGGTGACAATTTGGGTCGAGACCCTTCTTCAGACTGAGAGTCAGGGGAGAGGGAAACGAGAGATATAGATAGTGATATAGAATAAATGAATGATTTGCAAAAAGTAACTGATCAAGGAAAAGTGGGACTCACAATGATCCATTGTTGGCAGTGGGCAAGGTGATAACGAGTTATACAATGAAACTCACCTGGATGACAGTGAAACTCGTACAACGACGGGTGGGGGAGAGATGGAGAAATAGGGGATGCAGGTTAGTTACTCGAAGTTAGATAAGTCAATTTTCATACCGTTGGGTTTAAGCTGCCCAAGCAAAATATGAGGTGCTGCTTCTCCCAATTTACGTTTGGCCACACTCTGACCTAATAGGGGACTAATTTTCCCCAAAAAGACAACTGGAAGTACCAACTATGGATGGGATGAGGGACTTGCCTTGGCTGGTGTGGGGGCTGTGCCACTTCCAACCCATCATGTGGGTTATGTGCACTGGTGAGGAGGCTGCGCCATTTCCAGCTCAATCTGTCAGTCGGTTCCCCCTCCGCTTTTGCCCCGCAATGACGTCACTTTGGCCCCCACTCTCTTCTGCCCCACAACGACGTCACAGCGCACATCGCATTTGCCCCGCAATGACGTCATTGCGGTTCACGCCGCATTTGCCCCGCAATGACATCACGGCGGCCCGACGCGGGGGGGAGGGGAGGGGAAGATGGCGGCGCGTTGCCAGGGCGGCCGGAGTCGGAGCCGGCGTCCGCTGGAGGACGCGGTCCGATGGCGAGCTTGTGTTTCGCGCCACCTTTGAGTGACGCAGAGTGACGAGCGATTGCGGAGGGAGGAGAAAAAAAAAAGGCCACAACACCGAGTGCCCGCACGGGGCACAGGCACAGCCACAGGGGGCGGGGGAGGAGGCCACACAAAATGGATCCCAACCGGATCATACAGGCGCTTAAAGGCACCATCGACCCCAACCTCAGGATCGCGGCGGAGACCGAACTCAATCAGGTGAGGGCTGCATCCCCTCTGCATTCGGGCTGCCGGCCGGGCTTGCGGGTTGGCTCCGCTCCTCGCCCGTGATCGAGGCCTGGTCTGAGCTTCGGCCGCGGGTTGTGGGGAAAGCGGGTTGTGAGGAGAGCTCCTGGAATTTAGGTTGCTCCTGAAAACCGGCGACCATGAACGTTTCAAGCAAACGCATTGCATGCCGACAAACCAGGGTGGACGTTCCGTGCACGGATATAACACTGCACTATAAATAAAGGATAGTATACAAAAGAACCTGCATTTATATAATGTAGGAAGGAACTACATATGCTGGTTGTACACAGACGATAGACACATGGAGTAACACAGCGGGACAGGCAGCACCTCTGGAGACAAGGAATGGGTGACGTTTCGGGTCGAGACCCTTCTCTCCAGAGATGCTGCCTGTCTCGCGGAGTTACGCCAGTATTTTGTGTCTTATCTACATTTATATAGCCTCTTTCACGACCCCCTAGAGTGATTTTCCAGCCAATATAAAGTGCTGGTTCACCGGCGTGAGTGACTGGTGGCCACTAGGTGTTTTTATTTCCTATCCAGTCACACTGATTTTATATTTGACAATTCAACAAACGTTGAGAGTTTCCTGTTGCTTCGAGCCGCCGAGAAGCATGAGGAAAGTGCATAAAAGCCGAAGGTTTTCCTCTGTAATTTCATAATTGTAATCATGTAGAAACCCTTAAAGTGTGTAAACATCCAAGCGATCTGTTCTGTTATTTTCCCTTTCTAGGATGTTTATGCGGTTGTTAACATGAATTGTAAATAGTTAAATGGCAAATAAATGACCCAGATTCTGTTATTAGTTAAATATTATTTCTACTATTAAAGTGCGAGTGTCCTGCAACGTTACTGCCACTTGAAAAAGGAAAGTGTTGGAAATACTTGGGTCAGGCTATTCTCTGGTGAGGCATACATAAAGTGAACACTTCAGGATCTATCGCTGGAACTTTCTGGTTAGAAACGAATCGTATTTTAAATTGCAGAGAAGGGGGAGGGATAGTGAAAACAAAGGGGACATCTGTGATAGGATGGAGATCAAGAGAGACGAAATGATGCAAATAGTGACGCTACTGAAGGATTGTTAACTTTGGCTGATTTGTTTGATGTCAATAGTAGCAGATGGTTGAGAACATAGGAGTGCGGAACAAAAGTTATGCTGGTGCAGCCAGATACAAAATTCGAAGGGTGTTGGAAGTCTAGAATAATGAAGGATGCTGTAAATCTGCAGAAAGTCAGGTAGCATTTACAAAGAGGAAAATAGTTCATTTTACAGGTTAATGCATTTCTGATATGAACTAAAACTGGTAGAAGTAAGTTAAACAACCGAAAACTGCTGATGCAGGAAATCTGAAATTAAAACAAAGAACTAGAAATACTCAGCAGATCAGATAACATGTGGAAGAGAAGTTTATGTTTTGGATCAACGACCTTTCATTAGAACCTACATCTAGAGGTTAAAGTAAATATGATACCTCATGATACATCAATTATTTACTGTTAAAGCAAACAATTTGCTTTAAATTTCTCTTTCTAAATCAACACTTCCCATTCTAATACCATTTATATAGTACACTGCCTTTTTGTGTTTCCAGTTGAAATGAATAAGTTAGCATTTATCAATGTTATAACATGTATGTATTTTTTTCCCATCTGCTCAATCTGTCAAAGTCGCTTTGAAAACACTTTGCATCCTCTTCACAAGTTACAACCCGCTCCGTTAAGTATCATTGGCAGGTTTTAAACTATTACACTCTGTTTCCTCATCCAAACCATCATGATACATGATGAATAGCTGACTTTCAAGCACTGATTCCTGTCAACCGTGGCTGCCTGATACTCTGCAAAAGACCCATTTATTCCTACTGCCTGCTTCTTGCCTGTCAACCAATTTTGAATCATGCCAGTATTTCATCCCCAATAACATGTGCCTTCATTTTACACCATAACATTTTCTGTGCACTTTATCAAATGAAAAGGTATATCACATCCACTGATATGTTCTTATCTATTCCACCAATTACATCTCCAGGATCTCCACTCGAAAAAGATTTTCCTTCCAGAAATCCACTGACTTTGTCTAACCTGGGTTTGTACTTTACAAACTATGATTATTTCATCCTTTTTAAATAACCCCATAGCATTTTCCCTATTACTGACATTAGACTAATCAGTCGAAGGTATTTATTCACAAAATGCTGGAGTAACTCAGCAGGTCAGGCAGCATCTCAGGAGAGAAGGAATGGTTGACGTTTCGGGTCGAGACCCTTCTTCAGACTGATGTCAGGGGGGCGGGACAAAGGAAGGATATAGGTGGAGACAGGAAGATAGAGGGAGATCTGGGAAGGAGGAGGGGAAGAGAGGGACAGAGGAACTATCTAAAGTTGGAGAAGTCGATGTTCATACCGCTGGGCTGCAAGCTGCCCAGGCGAAATATGAGGTGCTGTTCCTCCAATTTCCGGTGGGCCTCACTATGGCACTGGAGGAGGCCCATGACAGAAAGGTCAGACTGGGAATGGGAGGGGGAGTTGAAGTGCTCGGCCACCGGGAGATCAGTTTGGTCAATGCGGACCGAGCGCAGGTGTTGAGCGAAGCGATCGCCGAGCCTGCGCTTGGTTTCGCCGATGTAAATAAGTTGACATCTAGAGCAGCGGATGCGATAGATGAGGTTGGAGGAGGTGCAGGTGAACCTTTGTCTTACCTGGAAAGACTGTTTGGGTCCTTGGATGGAGTTGAGGGGGGAGGTAAAGGGACAGGTGTTGCATCTCGTGCGGTTGCAGGGGAAAGTGCCCGGGGATGGGGTGGTTTGGGTAGGAAGGGACGAGTGGACCAGGGAGTTACGGTGGGAACGGTCTCTGCGGAATGCAGAGAGGGGAGGGGATGGGAAGATATGGCCAGTGTGGGGTCCGGTTGTAGATGACGGAAATGTTGGCGGATGATTTGTTGGATCCGCTGGCTGGTGGGGTGGAAGGTGAGAACGAGGGGGATTCTGTCCGCTGGCTGGAGAGATGGGGTTAGAGAATAGTGAGGGGGAAGAAAGATCTGGAGGAGTGTTAGAATGTAAGTTTGCAATCTGCAATGCCTGAAAGATGGGGGGTGGGGGGGGGGGGGGGGGTGGATCCACAATGTGAAGGAATCCATCTGATGGATGATCAGAAGAGTGCTTGGAAAAAACATCTAGCAGAACACACTTTAAATTGTCACCATTCCAATAAATTTTGCGTTATTATCACAGTCTTTTCCCAATGAAATCGATATTGATCACTTTTTTATTGCATTTAAAACACTCCACTATATTGTATTGCCATAAGAACTGAGAAACTGGAAGTTAAATTTGCAAGTATTGGCTGATATTAATTTTGCAAAAATCTTAAGTTTATGACAAATTAGCAATTTCATAAATAACAATACTGTAAAATCACAGAATAATTTGACGTGAAATAGAAAAATGACATCCTCGTAAAAAAACCTCTGCATTGGAATTAAGGGATTTATACCACAAATCTGAATAGAATCACTTTCAAATTTCCTCAAAAAGTAATTTCTGAATACAGTATATGACTAAGATTTTCGAGTCAGTCAATAAAGCATGAATGTAACCAGTTCTAAATATAAAAAATGGTGCTTATCCTGTTTAAAAATTGTTTATTTACAATATTTTCATATTTTGTCTCTTTTAATCCACTTTCTTGATTTTTTCCTTTAAGATGGAAGGGTGGGGGTGGGATCCAGAAGAGAAGCTTTCTTTGCTTTCTTGGATAATCTTTGAGTTGTGAGCCATTTTAATGATGAAGTCAGGATCTATTGGTACTTGATTTGGCCAAGTCAAATCAAATTAATATGAGATGACATGAAGACCAGGGAGGGAAGTTGAGTAACCAATTGAGACAATGCATGTGAATGTGTTCTTACATTTAAGAGAAAATCAAGACATGAAAACAATTTTCTGACATAGAATTATAAAACATTGTTTTTTAGAAACATAGAAACGTAGAAAATAGGTGCAGGAGGAGGCCATTCGACCCTTCGAGCCAGCACCGCCATTCATTGTGATCATGGCTTATCGTCCCCAGTCAATAACCCGTGCCTGCCTTCTCCCCATATCCCTTGATTCCACTTGATCCTAGAGCTCTATCTAACTCTCTCTTAAATCCATCCAGTAATTTGGCTTCCACTGCCCTTTGTGGCAGAGAATTCCACAAATTCACAACTCACTGGGTGAAAACGTTTCTTCCCACCTCAGTTTTAAATGGCCTCTCCTTTATTTTAAGTCTGTGGCTCCTAGTTCTGGACTCGCCCAACATTGGGAACATTTTTCCTGCATCATTTAAATTTAAATACCATTAAATACCATTTACATTTTTAGGTTTAAAAGGAAGAGTGGGGGAATGCCAGCTATACCATGGGGATTGATGAGGATAGCGGAAAGTAATATTTCAACAAGGACAAGTACAGAGATGTAATTTAGTAGATAGCTAGCTGCCGAAGAGTCATGATGAACAGTGGAGCTTAAATAGTTAAGAATTCATAGTTCAATGAAAAGGGATTTAAGGAACACTTCTCGTGACACAATTGAAATTCAGCCCCCAATGATTAAAAATGTATCAATCTAAATATCAAACATTTTTGAGTAATCACTTCCTGAATTGGGGATTTCATTTTTCTTACTGTCTCATTGACAATTCAATAATTTATTTTTTTCAGAATTGAAGATTTTTCCTAAGCTCCTGTGTAAATATCAATTTTATGGGAATTGTGGATTGTATATTCGGCTGGATTATGCAACCTGCTCCATGTTTCTCTGACCTGTCTCTTGTAACCTGCCATAATATCTGGCCTCCAACTCAGTGACTACTGCGGTCTCCCGCCTCCATTTGTCCATTCTTCCATTTTACACATCCAGTGTTGTTTGTAACTGCAGCAAATAAAGCAATCCACATGAATCTCATCTGTGGAGCAATGAACGACAAATTATCTTTACTGAAAATAATTATATTGAACCACACCACATACATGATTTAATGGCTTGATTTAAATGCTTTAAAAAATATAGGGAGTCAACTGACTAGAAAATTAACACTATTAATGGGGAAAAAAATAATACAATTTTCCATCTTGTCTGCAACTCTGGTCACGTTTTTTAGCCTTGTGCCACATTTTCGGGTTGTTTCTTCCTGGGCTCAACCGCATTAGAGCTACTAACAAATAATAAGTAAATTCAATATATTTTTGTTATTGATTCTTGTTTCAATTTGTGATAAATTGATGTGCTTGTACTTTTGAGACAGTTCATTCTCATCCAATTTACCATTTGGTCAGCATACCATTTAAATTTGAAAGGGCCTCAAAAGCTTGCCGTTTTCAGTCTCATAACCCAAAAGGCAAATTATTGAGAATGTTATGTTTTCCTAATCCATTAAGATGAGCAGAAATAATGTATTTTCAAGTTAATCATTTATAATCTTGTGCATTGGAGAGGCCTAAATTCATCAACATTGCATTTCGGCATGTATATATTCAAATATTCATTATGGTGCCACTTTGTCTTACTTGCCCCAGAGTGTCTATTTCATTACTAAACTCACTGTGTATACTCTAAATAGCAAACTAACAAAAGCTGGAGCAGGCTGGCATCAGTGAGATTTGCATGGTTGATTGTGCGATTCATAGATACGTTACACTAACTCGAAAATACTGGCCATTAAAATCAGGACTATCAAAAGTACAATCATTCCACCTCATTGGTAATAACTTGTGGGGCTGTAGATCCACTGTTAAAATCCTGTATATTTTTGACAGATGCTTTATTCTGACCAAACAGGATTTGAATGACTCGATTGGTCGAATCGTCCAGGGACGTAATGTAATTGCTGCCAACATATTAGAAGTTATCTTCAACTGCATATCATTTAATTACCACAATTTCATTTATATTGTTAATGTCGGTTAATATCTGTCACCACACATCTGGTGGCTTTTCAAGTACCAGTCTTTTTAGTATTAATTTTTTTAATTGATTAGGATAACTACAGTGTCACCATGAATTCCAGATTAATAGGGTTCAATGGCACTTAGTTCAATATCCCATTATAATTAAAATTACTGCAGTTGAACAATCTGTAATCTCAGTTAACCTTTTTTTATTTCATAGTATTAATCATGTGGCAAAGATATTAAAGCTTTCAGCTTTTTAAGGCAGTCAGGAAGGTCCTAAATTTAGTTCGTTTATTGGCATAATTGGGTTGAAACCTATGGACTGTGGAGAAGAAAAGTAGCCCAATTTCTTTCTCTTTATTATTGTGCATGTGTACCAGTAGAAGGTGCTGTATGTGTCAGTATTGGCTGTAAGCAGAATGAGACTCGCTGTGATTTCAGTGTGGCTGGTTAGTTTGTGATACCATCAGAATCTGTACGTGAAGCAAGTTTACCAGCGAGATGCCAGTGGAACATGCCAGCAAGAGTCAGCAGCAAAACCGAAAATCCCTGTTTCCAGAACATGTTTATCTCACTTTTCCACAGTGTGTTTTAAAACAGGAGGAGAGTTATTTCATACTCCTCTCTAACTTAGAGCTGAATGCACCAGTAAAATCATAGTCCTAACAGAATTTATTCTGACTGACCCAAGGATGTGCGTTATGTACATTTGGTCTTTGTAATCTAAAAGTGCAAGAGTGATTTAAAAATAGTTTGCTTTATAGTAACAGATACATTATAGTTTACACAGTTGCATTGCATTTATAGAGTTGCACAAAATGGAAACGTGCTTTTTGGCCCAATTTTCTTATGCCGACCAAGATGCCCCACTAGTTCTACTTACCGCCGTTTAGCCCATATCTCTTTAACTCTTTCCTATCCATGTACATGTCCAAATGTCTTAAATGTTGTTATTGTATCTGCCTCAACTACCTCCTGGCAGCTCGTTCCATATACCCACCGCCCATCTTTGCTTTTGCTGGAGCTGAAATACTTTATAATATGTAATATTTCCATGCTAGGTTCTAAACCTATCTCCCTAAGGTATTTGCTTGCATGGAGGAATTGTGGTTGTGATGGCTGGTGTTTACAGCAGGAAAAAATGTTCTAACATAATTAATGATTAAAAAAATATTGCAGGTGTTGAAAATCTGAAATAAAAACAGGAAATGCTAGAAACACGCACGAAAGGCAGCATCTATGAAAATAAATACACTTAATCTATTACAATGATTCTTTGATCTCGCCTTTGTTTTTACCTGTATTAGCCGGTAAAGAATATTCTTCATAATGGGTAGTTGTAGGAGAGTTATGCCAGTTGGTCGTGCTGTTTACCTGAGGAAAATATATTGCACAAATTTATCAGAAGTGTACTTATCCTAATAAAGTAATATAACAAAGTGCAGTACTGAGTTTAATGAAATCACAATACATATAACTCTTATCCTGTCATAGATAATATCAATACAAAATAGGTGAAATGTTTTGCACAAGTAGTCTGATGAATGCTTATTTCCCAACACAATATTGTCAAGTGCTATAACACTCCCTGAGACCAATCTCTTAGATTTTTTAATAACTTTAATTGTAAATTTATAATACTTGTGTTAGGAGAGATTAAATTTTCATGAGAAAATCAAATTCATTGTTTATTTTGGTTATGTCGTGCTTATTATAACTGGGAATACGAGGTGCTGCAGTTGGATATGGTGGATTAGTAATCCCCAGAGTCTTGGACTAGTGATCTGAAGTGCCAAATTGAGTCAAAGAAGTATACAGTGTGGAAACGGGTCATTTTTCCCACTGAGTCCAGCAACCATTCAGTCAATTATTCTAATCTCATTTTATTCTCACCACATTTCCATCAATTCCCTGAGGATACTATGGTACACCTATACACTAGGACAGTCTACAATGCCCATTTAACTTTGAGATGAAGGGTGACAATTGAGCACCTGGGGGAAACCCCATGTGGCCAAAGGGAGAAAATGTAAAGTGCACATAGACAGCATCAGATAGAACTGGATTGGTGGAATTGTGAAGGATAACTTCTATAGCTCTGTCACTGTGTGGTCAGTTCTGATTTTATTGTGGCAGCTCGTGGAATGATATTGTTAACTAAATAAATCTAAGGGAACAAGTTAGTATCAATTAATAGTGAGCATGAAGTCCTCAGAGAAAATACAAAGCTATCGTTACCTGGACTGATCTGTATGTGTCTCTGTGCAGCATGTGTCTCTTAAATGGACCCAGCAGGGTAATTCAGGTTAGAGAATACAATACAATACAATACAATATATCTTTAGATTGGGAATGCGCCTCCCATACGATGCAATAATTTAAGTAATTTAGACAACAGCAACCCAACGAAACAATATGCGTTTCCAGTGAAAGAACAAATAAAAGAGATTGCTGGTACCATTTTGCTACTATCAGCACATTAGATTCCTCAGTTCTACTTTCCTTCAATTTCTAACTTAATGTTTTCCAATGGCAACAGAGCCCTTCAGGTGCCTTTTGTTTTCTTTGAAGGATGAAACCCATGTAAAAGAGAGTTTTAATTTGTGTGTTTTCATAACTTCGAACAGCCTGAAATGTTTTACTACCAACAATGTATTTTTGAGATGTAAAATTGATGTAAAATTGAGGTGCTCTGTTCTATTTGCCACTTTCTGGTAGCAGGTACAGTGAGCGGCAAATTTGCAGGGAAATTGTTGAGCTGTGCAGAAGCTATAGATTAGTGATAATGAGAATCAATATTCATGACAGATAGTGGGAGAAACAACTTTTGTGATCAGTATGTTTCTCGCCCAACAAGGAAAGGCTGTTGGTGGACTTAGTTCTTGGAAATGAGTAAGTAAGTGTTAGTGAAAGAAGTGAAGCAGTGATCATAATATTGAAAGGTTTACTATAGCGGTGGATAAGAAAATATGTTATTCTAAGGTAAAAATAGTTGTTGAAAGAGGGTCAGTTTTACTGGGATGAGAACCGATCTGATGTGGGTAAATTGGAATCAAAGCTTGATAGTTAAAGCTATATTTGAACAATAGGAAGCTAGGCATGTTTCAGCTGCAGTCCGAGACAGGATGGGGAAATTAAAGCTAGAACACTCTGGGTTGCCAAAATAAACTGAAATGGAGCAGGAGGAAAGAGAATGTGTGACATGCCAAGATGTTGCACACCTGGGAAATGGGCTAATTCTCCAAAGTTCAAAAGGGAAGTGAAAAATAAATAAGAGATGCAAAGAGCGAGAGTCTGACAGCAAACCTTAGCGAGTCCAGGCATGTAAACAGGAAAGCGGTTGCAAGAGAGCAGGTGAGGCTGATAAGAGACAAAAAAGTAAATCTTGTCAAGACAGGCATGGGAGAGGTTCTTTATTAGTCCCTGCCAAGGAAGATGTTGCTGATGGGTCTTAGCATGGGAAAATGAGATTCAAATTCTATATGGACTAGAAATGGGTATGGCTGGTACTGGGGGTATAAAAAGAGATAGATGGGAAGTAATTGTTCAGGATGGTGGAATTGGTCAGAATTTGGTGATTTCATAGCATGGGGGTGGGTGATTGGCAAAGGAGCCAAAAGTGACAAAAGGAATTTTACCTTCAAGTGATTAGGCTCTGAATTGCACTACCATGAGTGTGGGGGACCGATACAATTTAACATTCAAAACACAGCTGGATAAATATTGAAAAGATAGAATTAGCAGATTGATAGGCAGGGAAATAGGACTATTTTGATTGTTCTTGCATAGTCAATATGGATTTGATAGGCCGAATCTGTAAATTAAGAGTCAATTTGACTAGAATGGTGATGAATATTGTTTGCAAGTTTTTCCATTAGTGTAAGAGGCAAAGAGAATGCTGAGTTATTAGTCTGAGCCACAGGTTTATAGACATGCGTCCTGATGGTGTACTGCATAGGTTGATCGTAACTGGAACAGTAGCTGGGTACTTTGCAATTTGAACAAACAATTAGTGGGACTCCTTCTACAAACTGCTAGCCAATGACTTTTGTTCTGAAGAAAGTGTCTATTTGCACTAACATCTTAATACAAAAATACATTACTTGGATGAGTTGCTGAAGGACTCTTAATATCTGTGGAACTGCACTCCATGAAAAGTCTTGGGGTGTGGGAGGTACAATACAAAATGCATTGCAAAAAACTTGCTTGCACTTCAGTTTTTTTGTACAACAAAATAGATTTGTTATGGTTTAGGTAAAGACTTGTTGAAGTCCAGGAAACCTTTGGTGAAATTGCATGTAGCTCTATGAATGAGTGATTTTTGTAGCTGTTTAGTGGATTTAGTGCAAAATTCTGAGACTTCACAAGTCTTTTAAAACGTGCACAATAAACTATTTGTCATTTTGTCTGGGGCATGTGACAAAGAGGCATGAATTTACACACATCCAGCACAGGTGGATCAGATTGTGTGGAGTATAACCCATGCAACTTGCCTTTGAGACCAGTGCTTTATTCCAAGTTAACTGTCAATGAATTCTACATATCTAGGTTTGAGTCTGTATCACTGGTTTAAAATTATCTCTTAAGAACATCGCTGCAACTTTAACCACGGGTGCCCTTTGAAATTGACAAGCAATCACTTCTATTTGAAACATGCATCTCTTTATTAGATTAAACAATGTAACATAGAGTCGTATTTTTAGTTTACAGTAACAAAAATGAAAAAAATGTATTGCTATTAAAAAAGTCCTTTATTTTTGAAAATCCTGCCTGGAAAAATAACTTTGTTATTGCGAGTCTGAAACACTCGCCCCAATTCTCTTTCCTCCATTGACACAATGGTACTTATAATGAGATTTTCTTAGGAAAGCAACTATCACTTGTAGCAGAACTACCTCTACTGCAGTCAGTGTTCACAATGTGGTCTCCTGTATATTGGGCAAGCCCAATGTAAATTGGGTAATGGAGTGATTACTTTGCCAAATTCCTCTGTTGCGTTTGTCAGTTTAATTCTCCATTCCATTCCAATTCAAGTATCTGTCTTGCGCTGTTCTGATGAAACTTGAGGAACAGCATTTAATCTTCCAACAAGACAAGTTACAGTTCTCATGACTAAATACTGAATTTGACAATTTTAGATTTGGATCAGAACTGGCAATTTCTGATGAGAGATCATTAATTTGTAATGTTAGCTTAATTTCTGAACCTTCACAGATGTTGAATTACTTTCTACATCGTTTTTTTAACTGCATTCTGTTTTATTTCCAGATTACCAGCACTGCAGTGTTCTATATTTTGCATTCCAGCACTTTCTCCCTTCCTACACTTTCCTCTACATCTTTTCAATTTGTATTTCCTCCAGGCAGATCAGCTGTGATCTGCAAGCCTTCACCACCCTCTCACCTGGCATCATATAGACAATAGACAATAGACAATAGACAATAGGTGCAGGAGTAGGCCATTCAGCCCTTCGAGCCAGCACCGCCATTCAATGCGATCATGGCTGATCACTATCAATCAGTACCCCGTTCCTGCCTTCTCCCCATACCCCCTCACTCCGCTATCCTTAAGAGCTCTATCCAGCTCTCTCTTGAAAGCATCCAACGAACTGGCCTCCACTGCCTTCTGAGGCAGAGAATTCCACACCTTCACCACCCTCTGACTGAAAAAGTTCTTCCTCATCTCCGTTCTAAATGGCCTACCCCTTATTCTCAAACTGTGGCCCCTTGTTCTGGACTCCCCCAACATTGGGAACATGTTATCTGCCTCTAATGTGTCCAATCCCCTAATTATCTTATATGTTTCAATAAGATCCCCCCTCATCCTTCTAAATTCCAGTGTATACAAGCCCAATCGCTCCAGCCTTTCAACATACGACAGTCCCGCCATTCCGGGACTCAATCAATCTCTTGTTGTCCATCCTTTCATAGATACTGTATTCCCTCTGCTGTTTCCACCACCCCTCCCCCACTTTCTAATTTAAAATGTGCCATTTTGAAACATCTCTCTGTTCTGAAGAAAAGTCATGAACCAAAAACGTTAATTCTTTCTCTCTCCAGAAGGAAGAGAAATTCCTGGTCTGTTGACCAAAATGTTCTGTTCTTTGATGGATTCCAACAGAATTTGACATCTATTTGTCAATCACAATACTGACACATTCCAGGGCTTGCTAGATATTAATCAGAAGTAGGAAACTTTTTGGTTTAGGGAAGGAAAATTACAAAATGAAATATTCACTCAAAATTAATTAAATCAAATGGTGGTTCGATGGCGTAGCAGTAGAGCTACTTTCTTACAGCACCAGAGACCCAGATTTGGTCCTGACTATGGGTGCTGTCTCCCCGTGATCTGCCTGTGTTTTCTCTGAGATCTTCAGTTTCCTCCCACACTCCAAAGATGTACAGGTTTGTAGGTTAATTGGCTTGGTGTAAATGTAAAATTGTCCCTCGTGTGTGTAGGGTAGTGTTAATGTACAGAGATCACTGGTTGGCGAGGACTCAGTGGGCTGAACGGTCTTTTTCTGTGCTGTATCTCTCAACTAAATGAAAAATTAATGTCGAGTCACATACAGCTAATTTTTTTCGGAAAGGCTACTTGCACGATGAACAATCGGGAGATCATCATAAGATGATTTTTCCTTTTTCGCTTTGGGGGGAGCCTTGAATGATGCCGGCTTCTGTTA
Organism: Rhinoraja longicauda; assembly: GCF_053455715.1. Classification (NCBI taxonomy): domain Eukaryota; kingdom Metazoa; phylum Chordata; class Chondrichthyes; order Rajiformes; family Arhynchobatidae; genus Rhinoraja; species Rhinoraja longicauda. The sequence goes on along the minus strand of NC_135972.1, from coordinate 13,339,213 downwards.
ACCCTGCCGTTGACAGGTGTCCTTGAACAGCTAAGTAATGATACTTTAGTGAGGTGCTTTCAGATGTTATTTGTACTGTTTGAAATAGATTCTGTAGTTGATAGGTAATTTATATATTTCTGCATCGATCGGTTATTGCCCAGTGGCAGTGATAATAAGCACATTATGTGAGGAACTGCGCGGTAGTAGCTGCATTGTCACACGAAGTGCAGCCATGACTTCATTTCATGAATTAATTTCAACACACAGCATTTGTTGAATTCCACAGTGATTAGAAAAATCCTTGATTATACTTAATAGTTCTGTTCAAAACAGCAGTTTCCTGATCAACATGCAGATGGAGCATGTCAACAAGGAGTAATGTTACCAGTGAGTTTGCTAATTGTTCCTGTATGAGTTAAGACAATCATCTGGCTGTCAAATGAAGAAGGGACTATTTTACCAGGCTTCTGCAATTGATTTGTCATTGAGAATATTTATACTGAAGTTACTTTATCTCCTTTTAACTTTCACATCAGTAGTTTAGTTACCAAGAAAAGCCTAAAAGTATTTACTTTCAGTTAGGATACTGCTGCAGATGAAGCCTAAGTCGCTGAAATTATTTGAAATAGATTGAATAAAATGCATAAAGGACGGGTTTAAAGCATACAAATGACTATTTTTGCCTCTGTCGTATCTCTTCTGTCTTGGGTGATTTCTCTTCTGCACTTAAAAATTGACCACCCTGTACAGTTTGTTTCCAAGTCTATGTAGTATTTCAGATTTTGCAAAATGTCATTTTTTCGTGATTTGTTTATTGCACAGTGGGCAAGTCCATCTACCATTCTTGTCAGCTCCTCGAGACTGTGTTGTTATGTCAACCAATTTCAGGGAATACAATCCTTGTTAGTGCAATCTAAATTTGTACTTTCATCCCTGGAATCCAGGTGTCATACTGCAAAATCACGACGCTTTTGTTTCAAGGCTAGTGTGTCTGTTCTGAGGTGTGGTGCCCAGAGCTGCTTGTGTGATTAAACCAGGGCTCCGTATAGCTGTGGTATACATTCTGCCTCTTTGTGTTCTGGTCCTCCAGATGTATCTAAAGGTCAGCATTGCATTATGTTAGCTAAGATTTTCTGAACATTTCTGACATTTTCACCCAGAGAGTTGTGAAACTGTGGAATTCTCTGCCACAGAAGGCAGTGGAGGCCAAGTCACTGGATGCTTTCAAGAGAGAGTTAGATATAGCTCTAAGGGCTAACTGAATCAAAGGATATGGGGGGAAAGCAGGAATGGGTTACTGATTTTGGAAGATCAGCCATGATCATATTGAATGGTGGTGCTGGCTCAAAGGGCTGAATGGCTTACTCCAGCACCTATTTTCTATGTTTCTATTTTAATGATCTACATGAGTTCATCAGCCATTTTTCAGAATTCTGTACAACATTTCATTTGAAAATATTCTGCTCATTTCTTTCTAGGTTCAAATTGAGTTACCCTCCCTATTGCTTCACTGAATTCCATTTGGCACAACATTATCATATTGTTAATTTCTCGTAATTTTATGCTTTAACTCCTTCTGACATCAGCGTTCCTACTCTGTGTTCTTAGATCATTTTGGATGATGGCTTTCTATCTCATTGTCCTAATTATTAAAGTACAGGTTGATTTATTTAGGGGCTATTATGGATCCAAATTGAATTTAATACAATGCAAGAGTAAGATAGAACTCTTGGGGCTAGCAGAATCAAGGGATATGGGGAGAAGGCAGGCATGAGTTACTGATTGTGGCTGATCAGCCATGATCACAATGAATGGTGGTGATTATGGATCCATGCAGGACATCAAGAGTCATTTTATACCCAATTGAAATACTTACAGACTCTCCCTCCTCTGTTTACGAAGTTCAGTCACTTTCTTGTCTCAACGATAATTGCATAGAAACATAGAAAATAGGTGCAGGAGGAGGCCATTTGGCCCTTTGAGCCAGCACCGCCATTCATTGTGATCATGGCTGATCATCCACAATCAGTAACTCATGCCTGCCTTCTCCCCATATCCCTTGATTCCGCTAGCCCCAAGAGTTCTATCTTACTCTTGCATTGTATTAAATTCAATTTTGACTGATAATCTGTTACAATGGACTTTAATCAGTTGTCATGTGAATTCAATTGCTCTTTGCCTACATCTGAAACCAAACATTTTCAGTAACCAGGCATAGTTAATGGAACTTGCTATTGAATTTAGTCAGTAGTCATTTGCCCTGCAATATTTGCCATATTTGATCTGCATCCAGCTGTAATTTGGTTTATTTAATATTTTGGCTATTGTACTGGTGTTTCCTGACTGCGCAGATTACTCCAATCTTAAATGGTAAAAAGGACCTGAATTGTAACTGCCTTGGGAGTTAACTGTTCTGAATTTGAATGCATACATTTTGTTTTGAAAAGTCTGTTTTTGATTCCAGTAATGTCTGATTTACAAAGTGCCTGTTTTTGGCAAAATGTGGTAAATTTGACACTGCATTTGTACAATTTCACATCATTTCTGTTTTGTTTTGCAGTCGTACAAGATCATAAACTTTGCTCCCACGTTGCTTCAGATCATTGTGTCTGATCAGGTTGAATTTCCAGTTAGACAAGCCGGTAAGTTTATGCTGCCTTTTCCAAAGATAACATAAGAACCTAAGAACATATTAATAAGTAATAATTGTAAGCCATATGGCCCTTCAAGTTTGCTCTGCCATTCATGCAGATTATAGTTGACAATTCTATCTCAGTTCCATTTTCTTGCTCTGCATACACATCCTTTGATTCTCTTAATCTATTGATCTTGATATCAAAGGAACTCGGTGACAGAGCCTACATAGCCCAACAGTGAATCCCAAAGATTCACCATCCCGTCAATGAAAACAATTCTCCTCCGTCCTAAAGAGGCATCTGTGACCTGTGGTTCTAAACTTCATAGCCAGGGGAAGCACCCTCCTGGCACATACACTGTTAAGCTCCAAGAAATTTGTAAATTCTAGTGAGGACAACTCTTATTCTTCGAAATCTGGTCTAGTCTACACTGATGCTTGTGGGGGGGTTTGTTTGTTGCTGTCATTTGTAGGGATGTACAGTACTGGAAATATAAAGAGTTTTCCCTTTGATCCCTTTTAATAAATGAGTCCTTTTGGAGTAATCTGCAGTTAAGGCAGACTTAGGATGAAACATGCAATGCTCTTCCATTTGATAAGCTTTAGATTAATGTAGACTTTTAATGACATGAAAGGAAATCATTTGTCAAATTAAGTCCTTGCTGGAACTCTTGTTATGAGTTATGTAAGTGGCCCAACCACCTCTATTTCTGCAGACGCTGGCCTCCTGCATTCTCCAAGATGGATTCTAGTACCTGTCCTGGTCAGATAGGATAGAAGGTCACCCTACCAACTTGGCATTCAATCAAAATAAGATCTTTTTTGAGAGTGTATTAAGTCATCGCTAAATGCAGAGTCACATTACTGTAATAAAACTAGGACTGATAGCCTGTCATAAAAAATGCATCCAAAAATCATGAGTCAACCTGAAAAGAATATTGTAAGAAAACAGGTACTCAGAGTTGCCTAGAAAGTGCGCATAAGAAATCTGAAAGTTGCTTTTCAATTACTTGTAAAATAAAATTACAATTTGTGTGGCAGTAGCTATATATGTTATGGAAATGATCACGAGCAGACATCCTGACATTGCTTCATTCCCACCAACTTGGAGACAGTAAGCTCAAAAGTCCATTTGACATTGGCTAACTTATTTCAGGCCCATACTCTAGGATCAAACCATACGAATGAGATGCAAAGGTTATAGCTGGCACTAACACATTGGTTAATCTCCGACGGAGAGAAGGGAGAAATTGATCAATGAAAATATTTAATCATTCTGTGTTAGCATGTTGTAAAATACTTTGGAATTTGAATTCTTATAATAACTTGAAGCAATTTTGATTTTAATTTGCATTTGATTGCAATTTAATGCACTGAAAAATATGGTGGGGGTAGATTCATTTTTTTAATTGAATTTCCGATTTTCCTTTAAATTAATGTTTAGCTGCTATCTACATGAAGAATATGGTGACACAGTACTGGCCAGATCGTGACGCTCCTCCTGGGGAAGCGATGTTACCTTTCAACATACATGAAAATGATCGGCAGAACATTCGTGATAACATTGTGGAGGGGATCATTCATTCACCTGACCTAATCAGGTATGGGGCTCTAAGTAGAAATAGCAAACATTGAAATTCATTATTTATTAGTATGAAAGGTCAAGCTAACAAAGCATGTTAACAAAGAAGAGAATACAATATCCATTATTAATGATTGGGCTATATATGAAGACTGGGGAGATGTGAGGTAAATGCAGTGGATGAGATGAATATGAACATGCAGAGCACCGCAGCCTGTGGTCTCTCAGGCAACACACAATATGGATTTTTGGCAAAGGGGCAAAGCAGATTAAAAAAATGTTCTTAAGAGAGGAATTAGAGCGAGGGAGATGAAAGACGTTTCATAAAGTAACTGCATATGGATAGCAATGCTTACTAGAGTTTTGTCCGGTTCTTTTGGCTGTGCGCATTAATGCATTAATTGGCTTATGAGCTGGAAGGAATGGCATTCAAATTTGAAGGCAATACTGAAATAGAGGACACAATGTTTAATTGAAGTGACACATTGCTGTTCTTAAAAGAAACCCATTGTTCTTTGAAATGAAGTTTGATGATAGAGAAGAGCTGGTTCACAAGACATTGAAAGCAAATCCTCAAGCCTTTAAAATGCTAACAGAATACAATGCTTCATGGCATTTCATACTGAATATAAAGTTGAGAAGTGTTGTTACATTTATATAAATCCTTGGTAAAACAACAGTTGGTGTACACTGTTCAGCGTATTGGATGTCATACTAAATGAAGAATATCTAGTCAATAGACAATAGTGAGTTTGAAAATGTAGAAGAAAAGGCCACCAAGTTTGTCCTATATAATTGTGATAAATTTTGCATCATTACTGGAGTTCACATTTCTTATTTCTTGGGAGAGGCAGAATATCAATTAAATGCTGACTAATTAGTGAATCTTAAATTTGGAAAATTCCTCTTCTTAATCACATTTAAGCCTAATTTTCATCACGTTACGTGTTACACATTTTGATCAGGAGTTCTGTTTTCTATTAAAGGCATACAGTGATTCGGCAGTTGGTGCATGAGCCATCAGTTTTATTACGGGGGCACTAATCTCTAAAAATAATAGTCTAATGTTCAACCTAGTTCTGCCTTAATGTTATTTGTATGTTTGACTCCTGATTTTCCTTACCTTATCCAATTGAAGTAATCCAACTTTTAGTAATCTAAATGTCCATTTAAGGCTGCAAAATACAGTTCCTTAACATTTCTTCCTTAGTTAGTTCCTTCATTCCTTCCTCAGTTAGTTCATTCTGATTCACTAAGATTCTACCTAATATGGCAAGATAGGAAGAATCATTTTTAAAATCTAGTACAATGAAGAGTGGGGTGATATGACAATTAGAAATTATAAGGAAATGGGTCAGAACAGAAGGATGATTTCTAGTGAGTGAGGATGTATGCAATGAGGTGACTTAATTGTAGATTGAATCTAAAATATTTAGAACATAGAGCGCAATACCTAAAGAGTGAATTGCCACCCACCCTCGGTTAGAATTAATAAATGTAATAGAAGTTTATTAAAGGTTATTAGACGAGGAATCAATCGAGAAAATCGGAATTAAGGAATACATGATTTTAAATCATGATTCATTGTCACGTGAAGGATTTTAAAAAATGTCAGGTTGACCCAAATGACCTGTTTTCATATTTCTATGTAAATCTTTGTGGAGAGATTCTTTATTTAGTCTTGAAAAAACGATGACACTTATTAGAGGTCTGGTTCATGCTGACACTTTTTCCATATGCAAGTTGGTTATCATTTAGTTTTCTGCTCTCAACATTTACAATAGCAAGCAATAGTTATGGGCATTCAAAGTCATACAAAACAAGCCAGCATTTGTTATCCAGGTGGACCATGGTAATTAAATTCCTTTTTATTTCTTCCTTGAGACATCTTTCTTTGTTGATGCTGCTTGGAATGGAAATAGCTTTCAAAGCATCAATTAAGTTGTTAAACTATTCTGGTGTTTTATTGTTCACTGCATATTTTTTTTCTATGCAGCTAGATCAAGAAAATTAACATGACAAAAAAACATTGGTAATATTGGTAATCAAAAGTAGAGTCACAGCAGGGAATGAAGTCATTTGGCTCATTGAGTTCATACTGGTATTACGTAAGAGCAATCCAGTTGGTCCAATTTACTCTTTCCAAAACCCTACACATTCTATCCTTTTTGATATTTATCCAGCTCCCTTTTGAATACTAGTCATCTATATGCAATTTTTGGCACAGTTTTTCTTGTTCCATTTGTACAGCTTGATGTGCAGTACAGCAGACAAAAAAGTATAATTAGCCTTTAACTTTCCCATTGATCCATTTGATCTGGTCTTGCCCTATCATAGACATTTCCTTCATCCTATCCAGTCCCTTATGGCTACAGCTTAAAATGACCTTATTTAATAATTTTCCTAGTTCTGATGAATGGCAGTTGATCTGAAATTCAAACTATGCTTCTCTTTTTATGATGCTGATGAGTGTCTCCCGCATTTTCTGCTGTAATTTATTTTGTAGCAGTCATCCCCCGTGCACTTTGTGTGGTGTGTATCTTTTTATCTGACCTGGGATTGTAATGTCCTGCGTACATGTTTTACTGTATTGTATGTTAATTTCTTTAATTCTCAAGAGGCAGACTAAGCAATGCTATGGGAGATGAGGCCAAATACTTACCAAAACAGTGGTTACTCACTCAATTCAATTGATATAATCTACCTGTACGTTGAAGCATTATATGAAGGTATGCCAAAATGGCCAATGTTAGTTGATTATCATACTTTGTTTGATTTGTAGTTTCTAGATTCCTAGTATTTCAGACTTCTTCAGTTCCGTATTGCATTTCTAATTTTGAATTTAAAATATTTGTCTGTCCTAGTCCAACTGTTTTAAAGAATCTTCTCCCTCTTTCTTTTATCTCGGACTAATAAGAATCATTATTTTCCCCCACTCAACCCCCTTCCCTAAATTAGTCTGAAGAATTGAGGTGAATTTATTATTTGGACAAACTAAACTGCGAGAAAATGATACTCTCTAAAGTACTTTTTAGAGAAGTCTTCACTTGCACACTTAAGACATTCCACACCCCATTCCCCAATTAATCTGAGTTGCAAAATGTCTCATATTTTGGTATGGAAATAAACACTTCCTTAATTATAGGTTTAAAAGAAGACAATTTTATCAGGCATTTATAAACAATTAGGTTGGCTTGAAAAAAATACTTATTATCAGCTCCAAAAGATTACAATCCCTGTAAACCAACTTTATTGATGAATCTACTCCCCATTGACCTTACACTTCTCATCGAATTCCAGTAAGTAATTCAAAGCAAAGGTATTTGGGTGTCCACGTGCATATATCACTGAAAGCTCGAAAGACAGATGAAATATTTCCCTGAAAATTACAAAATTAAAAATTGTCATGGGGGGGGGATTTGTAGCAGATTCATAATAAAGTGATAGCCATAAGAATTTTGAATTTTAGAGGATGAATAGTAATCAAAAGGTAAAGAAGGCAGCTACACACTGCTTTGGTTTTGGCAGTGATGCTCATGTCTATAAATGTAATTAATAAATCAAATAGGAAATGTAATAGAATAGGTATGGTGAAAATGTTCCTCTGGAACAAATGAACAAAATTAGAGCAGACTATTTTGGAGTGGAATTCGGAAACATTCTTCACACAAAGGGTTCTGTTAACCATGAACTCTGCCCCTGGCAAGATTGTGGCTGCTTGCCAAAATTGTTCAGCACAAAGGTAAATAAGGATGTTGAATTGATGTTAAAATTAATAAAATAACGTTTGATGCTAATCTAGAGCAAATTAAATCTGTAAAATCTTGAGTAGAATCTCATTACAAAAATAAATCACTTGCATCAGATACCTAGCTAGTGGAGACAAACTCTTTCATGAATGAGATTGTTAAATGTTTGAAGAAATGGAACTTGTTTTCTGAAGAGAATGGCTGTTTGTGTCTATGATTTTTAATGCTGCTTCTCTGAAAGTTGATGAACTAGTTCCATGCAGCACAGCAACCCAAACTTGCAGTTACCTGAACTTTCCATGGTTCCAATGTTAATATGAGTCAATGGTGAAAGAAAAAAAAAATCTCTTCTGATAATTTCAAAACTTTCTGTCTTTCTGAACTTTCTGCCCCTGTCTTCACCATTTATCCCACTTCCTCCCACCGTACCATGAGGAAGCATTAAGAATAGAAAAAGGTTCAATACCCAGCACGAACATCTTGGCCCTCACTGAACTGAGAATTAGAATGATCCATTTGTGCAGTGTGGAGATCTTTGTCCTGCATTATGTTGCTGTCTAGTTTTCACTTGGATTTGTGGTGCTTTCTTGAATACTTTTAAGTATGCAATGGTGCTCAGTTAGAAAATTTCTACTTCGCAGAAGATTGACTTACTTGCATATAAATATCTTGTATGAAGGTCTCAGCTGGCTGTGTGTCTTCGTGCGATAATTAAATACGACTTCCCTGGACGTTGGACGGCAGTGGTGGACAAAATTGGCTTTTTCCTGCAATCTCCAAATAATGCAAGTTGGCTCGGCAGCCTGATGTGTCTATACCAGTTGGTCAGGACCTATGAGTGAGTATTCATGATGTGTGTGCTTTTGTCAGCAGGCTGACTGAATCTTTGTAAAGGTAATTAAAAATAAAGGTGGGCCTGAACGAATGAGCAGGCATGGAGGCTGCTGTGGTTGAATCTTTAAAGCAAATTCACATTTTAAAAATAGCAATGTTTTAATGTCTAGAATATTGGCAATCAAGCTATTTATTTTGTATGTAATAGTTCGATTTACAGAACAATATTATTTGAAATTCAGCTTTCAAAACCGAACAGACATATACAACAAGAATTCCAAACATTAAAACAGTATGCTTAACGTTGTTTTTCCTCCCTGACGTCATGTTAGCTGCAAGTCTCGTGGAGCAGGATCTTGCAACATTTTCCTCGAAACAAAGTGGACTTCCTGTGGCATTGCTGATGACCAACTATATAAGACACAATAATTGAAGGAAGTAATGCTCTGAGATTTGAACAGAGGCAAAAGCAGGCTGTATAATAAATTCAACGAGTGGATTATGAGGGGTTTGGAGATGATTGATATTACCTAGCTGATGAAGGTTAAATTGAGCATTGGCAGTGGTCAATATAGTCTTGTGAAATGGTTTGTGGTTCCTAATTGCTAATTCCTATTTGGATTAACATTCTTTTGAATTAGCTGTTTATTAATAACTTTCAAATGTAAAACATCAAATAAAGCTGAAGTGTGTTACAGTTAATATGATGTGTAAGAAAATAACTGCAGATGCTGGTGCAAATCGAAGGTATTTATTTCACAAAATGCTGGAGTAACTCAGCAGGTCAGGCAGCATCTCAGGAGAGAAGGAATGGGTGACGTTTCAGGTCGAGACCCTTCTTCAGACTGATGTCAGGGGAGGGGGCGGGACAAAGATAGGATGTAGTTGGAGACAGGAAGACAGTGGGAGAACTGGGAAGGGGAGGGGAAAGAGAGGGACAGAGGAACTATCTGAAGTTAGAGAAATCAATGGTGATACAGCCAGGGTGTAAGCTGCCCAAGCGAAATATGAGATGCTGTTCCTCCAATTTGCGGTGGGCCTCACTATGACAATGGAGGAGGCCCATGACAGAAAGGTCAGACTGGGATTGGGAGGGGGAGTTGAAGTGCTCAGCCACCGGGAGATCAGGTTGGTTAAGGCGGACTGAACGAAGGTGTTGAACGAAACGATCGCCGAGCCTGCGTTTGGTCTCACTGATGTAGAGAAGTTGACATCTGGAGAATGGATGAGGTTGGAGGAGGTGCAGGTGAACCTCTGCCTCTCCTGGAAAGACTGTTTGGGTACTTGGATGGAGTCGAGGGGGGAAGTAAAGGGACAGGTGTTACATCTCCTGCAGTTGCAGGGGAAAGTTCCTGGAGAGGGGGTGGTTTGGGTGGGTAGGGACGAGTGGACCAGAGAGTTACAGAGGGAACGGTCTCTGCGGAAAGCAGAAAGGGGCAGAGATGGGAAGATGTGGCCAGTAGTGGGATCCCGTTGGAGGTGACTGAAATGTTGGAGGATAATTTGTTGTATACGCTGGCTGATGGGGTGGAAGGTGAGGACAAGGGGGACTCTGTCCTTGTTACGAATGGGGGGAGGGGGAGTAAGAGCGGAGCTGCGGGATATAGAGGAGGCCCTAGTGAGAGCCTCATCTATAATGGAAGAGGGGAAGCCCCGTTTCCTAAAGAAAGAGGACATCTCTGATGCCCCTGTATAGAACACCTCATCCTGGGCGCAGATGCGGCGTAGACAGAGGAATTAGGAGTAGGGGATAGACTTTTTACAGGAGACAGGGTAGGAAGAAGTGTAGTCAAGATAGCTGTGGGAGTCAGTGGGTTTGTAGTAGATGTCGGTCACTAGTCTGTCTCCTGTGATGGAGAAGGTGTGATCCAGAAACGGTAGGGAGATGTCGCAGATGGTCCAAGTATATTTAAGAGCAGGATGGAATTTAGTGGTGAAATTTATGAAGAGAGTGAGTTCTGCATGGGTACAAGAGGAAGCACCAATGCAGTCGTCAATGTTGCGGAGGTAGAGTTCGGGGATAGGGCCAGTGTACGCCTGGAACAGGGATTGTTCGACGTACCCGACAATATGATGGGTATTTGTATGTTTGCCAGTGTGTTGCATTTTTGGAATGATAGATATTTACAACATGGAGGAGCCGATTTATCCCCTAGTTTCTGTGCTGGGTAAGGAAGAGCAATCCAGGCTAATCTCTCTAGTTTCTGGATTATACATTTCAAATTGACAGCCAGGCGTTTTTTTTTAAATAAAGAAAGTTTATGCTTCTACCACTTTTTCTGGCAGAGAGTTCCAGATCCCCACCACCCTCTGGGTGTAGAACACTGCACCACATGGTCAGTCACTGCAGCACTTTGTCTTTTTTTTCATTAACCAGCATCTGCAGTTCTTTGTTTCCTTGTTGATATTTTGATCACATTGCCCCATTAATTCTTACTTGCTGCAGAAACCTGATCTTATCTACTGTATCCAAAGCCCTTGCAATTTCATGCAACTCAATAAATACCTTCCCCTTATTCTGCCCCCACTGAAAAGGCAAAAAAGAAATCCCGGTGTATCTAATTTTCTTTCATAGCTAATAATTTTCATTCTTGTAAAATCATCACAGATATCCTGTGTACCTTTCTAACAAAGACTATTCATTATGTATTTGGATGGCAAGAATCTCTAGATGTGGCCTAAGCAATTTTTAATAAAGTTCCAGCACAAGCTTCATTTTCTTATTTTCTATGCCAAGGCTTGCTATTTCCCTATTTTTCTGCAAACTTGATTAATCAGCTAATTATTTTCGGCAGTGCTGTTGTTTCCCTCTCTACCATGCATGGAATCATAGAAGCTGACAATACCGAAACGGTCCTTTTTAGCCCATCTGATCATATAGACTCTGCAACTCCTATTTGCTAACATTAAACATGTAACGCTCAACTCTCTTTCTACCCAAACATCTATCAAAATATTTTTTAAACATGGTACAGGTCCACCACCAATTTTCAGCACCCTTGGTTCCAGAGTCTTTCTGGATTATCAGTTTTGCCGGATCAACAAAGGCCAGGGCCTCCAAGTGGAGTCAAACATTCCGTCTAGGCTGCCGAGGGGTCGAGATACTAGCCCACAATGTCACCTTTGGAAGTTGGCTATGGGAATGGATCTGCTGGCTCCGGTTGGGCCAGAATTCCAGCCCCCGGCCGCAGTGGGCAGATTCAACTGGCCGCTGAAGATGGTTATGGGAACGGATCTGCTTGCTCCAAAACGAGCAAACTCCTCACAGCAATAGTCTTGCGTTCTTTCTGGTTTGAACAAAACTTCCCTTCCCTAGTCGTGGTTCTCCACTCCTTCTGCACATCGTTCACTATTTTCACATTACTCGTACTACTGACAATGGAAGTTGTTTATTCTTTTAATTCTACTGTGTGTGCACTTGATGCTAAATCACGAATTTCAATGCAATTTTTCAGGTTCAAGAAGGCAGAGGAGCGAGATCCTCTGATAGCAGCGATGCAAATATTTTTACCACGAATTCAGCAGAAGATTATTCAACTTTTGCCTGACTCAAGCCAACTTTCAGTGCTGATACAGAAGCAGATCCTAAAAATCTTCTATGCACTTGTTCAGGTATGAACACATCTAGGATAGTAAAGCTAATATTTGTAAATCACTAAGTTGATTCTTATGTTTCTCCACTTAATCAGGTAGTTTATGTATGTCGGTCTTATTTAGAGGCTGGGAAATGGATTGTTGCAATATCAGATTGAGTAATTTAGTAACATTGTGGCTCAACTAGTAGGTCAGGAATCAAACCTATCATGACAGTTTGCAGGCTTGCATTTCGCTGAAAGTAAATTGTTAGCATTAGTAGAAGTAACCACAACATGTTTTTCCGTTAAAAAAAAAAAAATCTGGGAAGAAAAATAGGCACCAATCTGTGACTCTCTAAATGCCCTTTGAACTGATCTGGTAAACTACTTAATTGCATTGAAATGTTAAGAATCAGTCCGTGAATTAAACACATTTTGTCAATTGCGATAACATACCAGCAAAAGGGAAATTATAAATTTTGTTTCAAATGAATTGGCATTTCATGGAAGAACATTGACTTTCTACTTTGCCGATAATCTCCACATCTTCAAATTAATTTTTAACTTTATTAATACCTGATTTTAATAATGAACTTAAATATTCTGATGTGGACCTCTGTGTGGCTTCACTTCCAGCTTGTGCATCAATATCTGAATCATTTCAAATCATTGTTATTTAATGTCTACAGCCACGTACCCTTATCCATTTATTTTATTCTTTGCGGGTCCTTGTGTTGAAATAGGCTGCCATGTTTCCTACAACATATTAGTGATAATATTTCAGGTATGTGTCTGAGAAGCACTTTTTTGTCGTCTTTGCACTCTGAGCAACAATTCTGTTGCAATTCTTTTTATCCCTTTTAAAGGCTCTGATTATTTTTGATGTATAGGTATTCGTCCCAGTTTATCATCTTGCAGTTGATAGGTTATTTGAGTGGAAGTGCATCCTTGTCCACCGAAATACTAATGTAATCCTCTACGCTTGTTTTATTTGCCCTTATACCTATACAATATTATTATGAAGCTTGGTAGTATTCAACTTTATCTGTGGAGGTGGGGTAGGGTATAGCATTTCAAGCATGTTATGATGTAGCAATGTTATTGCAGTTCGTGCTGCTACCTCTGCATCTCCAGCGACTTGCATGTGTGGAGTTTGCATGTTCTTCATATGACCGCATGGCTTCTCCCTTTCACCCACCCAGACACCATGTCCTAAAGATATGCTGCTTGTGTAATTGACCATTGGAAATTAGCCTCGTTAGGCGGGTGCTGGAAAGGTTGAAACAATGTGAGGAAGAAAATGTAACAGAGAGATAAAGGGGGTAAGGGGATTGAAATTAATGCTTACTTTAAAGTAAAATACATTATTGGGACCAATGGTACTATTGAAGTCAGTATTTGGTGAAGTCAGTAAAAGTGGTACTGCTGTAACAGGGCATCTTTTACATGCAAAATAATGTTTTTCTGCACATTTGTGCAAGTTAAACACACAAAACCTGGTCTCACAAAAATATTTTTGTTCCAAGTCCAAGTTAAGAAGTCCAAGTGAAGAAGCTATGGTGTGGAAATAATTTTCAATCTGTGTACAAAATTCAGTTGACAGAAATTTACTCCCATATCCTTGCCATCTCTGTTTTTTCTCCACAGAAAGAAATTGAAAAATAGTTGCCCTTAAATCTTGGCAGGTTTAAAATTGGATGAGTTCAAGCAGACTGAAAATGGTGAAACTGCTAATTATGTAGAGCTGCACAGAGTTGTGCTATTTTGCTCTGTATTGTGCTGGATTGCTAGCTTTATTCTAGCAAGACAGTGTTAGTCTCATGTAACTACCTGCGACCCTTCTTTCTTTCATTTCCCCTCAAACAGCTATCTAACCTGTTATTAAAAGATGACATCTCCGCATCCATTACTGCATCCTGCAGCTTCCTGTTCTCTGTTCAATTTCTTGCAAATAATCTAATATATCTTCCTGTGGGAAGAGATGTGGAAAATAAACCTCATCAAACAATTTTTCCAAGGGTGTTTTCCATTCCCATTAATGTTACACTATTCTTTAGATCATTCATTTTGGCTTTAAGTAATAGAAAATTATTATTGGATCTTTAACATTTTGAGTGAAACTTAATGAACCTCATTAAATATAAACTAAATGAATGGAAAAGACTGCATTTGTAACTGACAATTTCTGACATTTCTCTTTTCTTTGGAGATCTTTTCTCCTAGGTTATCTCTCTTGCTTCTCCTTTCTAGTATGCACTACCGCTACAACTGGTAAATAAACAAACCATGACCCAATGGATGGAGATATTTAGGACAATCATTGACCGAGATGTTCCTCCTGTAAGTGCTCATTTTATATGTTTATTTGGTTGGATTGATTGTATTTTCATTTCATTAGATAGATTGTCGAAAAAAATAATTCTCATTCTTTCAGACTCCCTTTTCTGCAGTTACCGTTATGTACCAGTTGCTTCTGCAGTTGAATGTGCTCATGTGTGCCTTTTTGCATCTTTCATATAACCTATTCATCTTTTTCTCATGGCATAATCCTGTTACAAGGAAGATTAAAGGTCCTTTAGTCTATTTAATTTAACATGAGAAATATGAGCTCAGTATAGTTACTAAATCCCAGACATTTTTGTCACACAGGAACTTCCTGTACCTGTTAAATTAGCTGAGATTTCTTTGAACTTAAGAAATTTCTTTGAACGTAAGTGATGATATCAGTGGATCGCCAAAAAAGACTTTTATTCATTGCAGATCAATATTAATCATTTTGGAACAGGATTAACCATTGGAACAATTTGGAAATAAAAATTATGATGGTCAGGAAGCATTTTCTTAAAATGTAAATACACGTATTATTAATATATCAATATTCCGTAATTCACCTTTCAAAATGTAACTTGGTGACCGGGAGGGAATATGCTCCTTTATTTTAATTATTTTCTCTCTCTTGGTTCTTACCTTCCAATCTGCCTTTTGTCCATTACCCTGCTTCTCTCGTGCATTGTTTCTCAGGTTTTTTACTTTCTGTCTGCTCTTCTTTCTCTTCCTCTTTCATAGTCTTTATTTAGTCTCTCCTCATCTTCTTTACCCATACTTATTTTCTTCTATTGTGCCTCATGTTTATTTCTGTTTTTCATTATTCATTCTCTTATGTTGTTCTATCTTCCTTACAGTATTTCATTCCTGTCTACCTGTACTTTACCTGTCTTACTTCATTTGTTCTTTTTCTCTATCAATCCTTGTCTACCTCGAGCAAACCATCACATGAAAATGGGGAATGAGCTATTGAATCTATTCTGCATGTTGCCTGTTGCTTTAATACTATTTCTGTAATGGGTATCAGGACTGCACATCTATTCAAACTATGATCATTGGAAAGCACAACTTTTCTTTGATAATTGGATGTGGTCAGCTTCTTAAAAATGCACTGTGGTTGAAGTATTATGAATGCATCTTTTTCTTGGTGGAATTCAGAGTAGATTTACTTGAATGAGACCTGAACTCTGGAGATTAAAGTAAAAGAGGTAATACAAACATGAATAAGATTCCTTGAAATGTTGAAGGTTTGCAAGTGATGGATTTCAAAGATCTTAATGGGAATCATTAAAATAATTGGGCATGAACTTTCTACTGGAAGAACCTGCTCTTTCAGGAATGCGGACACATCTACATGAAAATTAAGATGGGTTTGTAAATGCCCCCCTCAAACTAGTTGAGAAGTTTGGAAATTTATTTTAAATCTGATATCTATACCTTCAGTTAAAAAAGATTTTAATAGATCTCATGGAGTAGTGGAACTGGCTCAAAAGCCTTTAATACCTCTTGTGTGTTTTCCCCAGGGTGATTTTCACAAAGTATAATGTTAAACATGTGAAACTATGTCTGCATTTGCACCTGACAGTACAGATATAAATACTGTTTCCCAATCAGGCTTGTACTTGCATAATGTGTTTTGAGCTCTTCACCACTGCACCACTCTGGAAACATGAGCAAGACTAGACCATTTGGATGTTTGAGCTCTTCCACCTTTCAATTCTGTTTACCCACCTTTGTCAATTTTTGAGATACGGTCTTAATAGGAGCAGAGTTACCACAGTATGATTGGGAGTCGCATATTGATGTTATGAATTGCACACATTGCATAATATTGAAGTATTTTCGTCTAATTACAATTCTCTTGCAGAATCACTTTGCAATTGTCACAGGTTATTTACATTATAATCCCACAAATGTAGCGACGGTGTAATATTTAACATCAGTCCGATATTAGAGGTGAGAATTATTGCAGCTTGAAATGGTGCCTTACTTGGTATGAGATTGAGTGCATTGAAAGTTTACAGTGCCTTTCATTGTGTTCTGATTTAATGATAATGTTATTGTGGCAATTCACTAACTGCAGTGCACCAGAAGGAATTAAACAAGGAATAATTGGTTTGTTACATTTGCAGGAAACCTTGCAAGTGGATGAAGATGACCGGCCTGAACTGGTATGGTGGAAGTGTAAGAAGTGGGCTTTGCACTTGGTTGCAAGACTCTTTGAAAGGTATTATTTAGATCACAGAGAATTAAGAGCCAAGTTACAGCCCCTCAGCATCAAAAAAGTCGATTTTGACCCTAATATAATAGCCTGCTCCAGGAAAGATTTTTTTCAATGCCTTGAAGCACAAGAACTGCCTTTGTACCTCCGTTATAGTTTAATTTAAGGAGATGAAAGCATTCATAATTTTATTTCATCCAAATGTGTGACAAAGGAAAGTTTGCATTAGTTCCTCCACAGTATCCCCCCAGCCCACCAGGGAGTAACAAACACACCCTTGCCATCATTGCCCATTCCTGCAATCTTTTGGAATTAGATGAGCAAAATCCTGTTGATTGCTTTAGTTTAGTCTAGTTTAGAGATACAGCGCGGAAACAGGCCCTTCGGCCCACTAACGGGGACCAGCAATCCCCGCATATTCACACTAGGGACAATTTTTACGTTTACCAAGCCAATTAACCTACAAACCTGTACATCTTTGGAGTGTGGGAGGAAGCCGAGGATCTTGGAGAAAACCCACGCAGATCACAGGGAGAACGTACAAACTCTGTCCAGACAGTACCCATTGTCGGGATCGAACCCGGGTCTCCGGCGCTGCAAGCGCTGTAAGGCAGCAACTCTATCGCTGCGCCAACGTGCCTCCTGTGCTTTAAGAAAGCAACTTTCTGAAATTTCTCCCTTTCAAGGTAATAGAAGAACTCCAAGAGGTCACTGAGACCTTTCCTATAATCTTTCTCCTGTATAGCCATTGTAAATCGTCAGGGGTATGGTATCATAGTTTAACCTTTATAAATGCTAACCTTATACAATTTAAATATAGATTCAAGCTCAACCTAATGTCAGTTTGCATTGCTCAATTTAACATTGCTGCCATGGCAGCTTGCCCAATCCCTTCCAAATTGTGATTTATTAAAAACTTTTTGAAATTCCATGTACAAAAAATAGACTGAGTATTCAGTTTCCAAGATTCTTTTAGTTTCAGAAAATAATTTCATTAAGTTGATGAGGTGGGACCTTTTTATTTCAAAATCATGCTGATCCATGTTAACATATCAGTGTGATGCAAGAGCATTGCAAATGACTCAACTGGCCCATCACTGAAATAAAACGAGTACCTGCAATAAAAAAGCAAAAATTGCAGATGCTGAGTATCTGAAATAAACGTAGAAAATGCTGGAAATATTCAGCAGGTCTCACACGTTTGCTGAAAGACAAAGAGTGTTTTAGGTTGAGGATCTTTCATCAGATCAAGGAACAGAAAACAAAGAGGCTTTCATGGGGGTAGTGGTGAGAACAAAAGTAAAGTGTGTGATGGGTTGGAGACTAAGAGTGACTTAGTACACTGTAGCTGTGGAAGCCACAGGATTTCTTACCAGGAATTTTATTTGTCTCTATTACCTTGTTAAACTTAAATGGTTGTAGTTTCTGATAAGATTTGGACTTAGACTTTTTTCCATGGCTACAAATTTATATGACAATTTAATGAACATATATTAAATCAAACCCGGCTCTCTGGTGCTGTAAGGCAACCACTCTAAAGCTGCGAGATACTCTTCTGATTTCCATACATGCAATGGCTGTTGAAAAGTGATCCGAAATAGGATTTACCAATTTACGTCTAAATGATTTTTGCATCTAACTCCTGTTGAGTTCAATTAACTGAACATAAGATGAGTCTCAGCTTGGGATCAGTCTGTTATACACTGTGGTATACACATGGTATTCCACTGTGTAATCTCTGATTACGCTACGTTTGAAGATGATTGTCTCACCAATTTTATTGATCTGGAATTACTGACTTAAATTGTATTTTTCTTATAACTTAACCAGATAATTTTTATTTTTACTTTTTCTGCAGATATGGAAGCCCTGGAAATGTAACAAAAGAGTACATTGAGTTTTCGGAATTCTTTTTTAAAACATATGCTGTTGGCATTCAGCAGGTAAGAGCACAAATAGGGTTTTAAAATAGATTTATGTTCCTTATCAGCATTGCAGATATCGGTACATTGTCTATTTTTGCATTAATGAGCCTTTATATGCATTAAATAGAAGCATAATTTTTGCCGTTGTATGAGCTCTTGTTATGCCCAAAATGTTTCATACAGTCACTCCCCGTATATTGATAACTGTGTGGCCAAATTCTGCTCTAACTCCATTTACAAGTTTGTAAATGACACCACAATAGTGGGCCAGGTCATGAACAGTGACTTGACAGAGTACAGGAAGGAGATAAAAAGCACGTTTATCATGACTCTTACCAGCTCCCAGAAATGAACCGCATAAAGTGTCTTCTCGGGACGAGTCACAGCCTGGTTTCGCAACAGCTCTTCCCAAGACTGCAAGAAATTACAAAGCGTTGTTGATGTAGCCCAACAGCTTACTCTGCCCTCACCCCCCCCCTCTCCATCTGCACTTAATGCTGCCTCGGGAAAGCAACGAACATAACCAGGATCTTTTACACCCCATCATTCCCTCTTCTCCCCTCTCCCATTGGGCAGAAGATACAAAAGCTTGAAAGCAAGTTCAACAAGAATCATGAACAGCATCTTTCCGACTGTTATCTTTACACTGCTCATTGTACTTATGTAATGGCTTGATTGTGTGATTTGACTGATTAATTTGCTCAAAGTTTTTCACTATAGGTACACGTGGCAATAATAAACCAGTACCAATCCTTTAAATGATTTCTAGAGTGCAGTGGTTGTTAGGTAGACAAGTGCACCAGCAATTGTTTATAACCATCCTCCCTCAAACACCTACGTGATAAATGATCATCAATCTGTTTTAATGGTGTTAGTTGTGAGAGGAATTGTTGACCTATCATAGAGACAACTGCTTGCTCTTTAATTCGTAGCAAATAGTATGTTTTGCATTAAGTGGGCGAAACACACAATGTTGCCACTTTACATTGTGCCTGGAGTCTGGGCCTGCACAGTTCTGTCCAGAGGCTGTGGCCCACAATACTTCACCACATACTAAGAGGATTCACCACATACTAAGAGGAGACTTAACTGAGCAGCTAGCTGGCACATTGAAACCTGTTTCACTTTGCTTTTTTAGCGAAATGCAACTGTCATCCCAACTCAACTCATTCCTGACGACAGCATATTGCAGTCTGCAGTAATCTCCCTCTTTCCCTTCCACCGTCAACCTGTGGTGGTGAATCTGTGGAATTCTTTTCCACAGAAGGCTGTGGAGGCAAAGTCAGTGAATATATTTAAGGCAGAGATAGATAGATTCTTGATTAGTACAGATGTCAGAGGTTCTGGGGAGAAGGCATGAGGATGGGGTTAGGAGGGAGAGATAGATCAGCCATGGTTGAATGGCAGAGTAGACGATGGGCCGAATGGCTTAATTTTTCTTCTGATCTTATGAACCATGATCTGTCTGCCTACTCCTCATCTTGGATCTGCTGCTTACTGGAACTCGCCAAGAGTGCAGCTTGCGGCGGCACCGTGGCACAGTTGGTGGAACTGCTTCCTCACAGCGCCAGAGACTCGGGTTCTTCGTAATGATGATATCTGTTGTACTTCGTGGTCCGGTACCTGTTGTACCTTTAGTGACTCTGGAAGGACCACAAGTACACTTGTGTAAAAGGTTACATTGCTGGAGCTCAACTCCAGGCTGTTTATTCCGTGGCCACCTGCATCCAGAGTGACCGCCTAATCACACCCATCACTTATATACACAGCCATACAAAGTAGTTCTTGGATACACAAAGTAGTCCCAGCAATATCACAACATCCCCCTTGTCTTATATATTACAACATCCCCCTTGTCTTATATAAAATTGGTTTCTTTACCATTCGAGGGCTAAAATATATTTAACAAACAAAACCAAAACACCATTGCTTTTTGCAAACAAAACCAATAACACAATTAAACACAATTGCTTTTTTCTTTCGCCATCATGGTGGTCACTCCTCTGCGGAATTTCACTCATTTCCGGGTGGTCACTCATCTCCGTGTGGTCACTCATCTCCGGGTGGTCACTCACTCCGTGTGGTCACTCACTCCGTGTGGTCACTCCACAGATATATACATATATACAAAAGCATCAAATATAATACATTAAGCTTTCATTACACAGATCACTACACAGGTCATTAAACACAAAATATTCATTTTGTTCCATATCTTCCCCTCAAGAAGACGTGCTGTGTAGATCAAATGTAGTGTAGGCTCTAGATGCTCCACCACCATGATTTGCCTGCCACTGCTGGCCTCCCACTGCTGGGCTGGCACTGCTGGGCTCCCACTGCTGGGTTGGCACTGCTAGGCTCCCACTGCTGGGTTGGCACTGCTGGGCACCCACTGCTGGGCTGGCACTGCTGGGCTACCACTGCTGGGCTGGCACTGCTGGGCTCCCACTGCTGGGCTCCCACTGCTGGCCTGGCACTGCTGGGCTCCCACTGCTGGGCTGGCACTGCTGGGCTCCCACTGCTGGGTTGGCACTGCTGGGCTCCCACTGCTGGGTTGGCACTGCTGGGCTCCCACTGCTGGGCTCCCACTGCTGGGCTGGCACTGCTGGGCTGGCACTGCTGTAATCGCGGTGCGATCGCGCCTCCGCTGCAGTGCGCTCTGGCCCCGCCCACAGGTGCTCCCCGGCAGCTGTCGCTCAACTTTTCGAACGCGCTGCGCTGGCCCCGCCCACAGGTGCTCCCGGCAGCTGCCGCTCAAATTCGAACGCGTTGCCGCTGCCTCGGGCCCAGGGCCTCCCGACTCTCCGGTCGACGCGCCTGGGTAAGTACGCAGTGCCTCGGCCTTACCGGCTGCTGCACCTCTGCGGGTGGTCGGTCCCTCCGGTCGCCGCACACCTCCGTGGGTGTCGGTCTCCTCCGGGGCTCTCCCGGTCGCCGCACACCTCCGTGGGTGTCGGTCTTCCCCGGTCACCGCACACCTCCGTGGGTGTCGGGTCTCCCGGTCGCCGCACACCTCCGCGGGTGTCGGTCTTCCCCGGTCACCGCACATCACCGCGGGTGTCGGGTCTCCCGGTCTCCTCCGGTAGCCGCACACCTCCATGGGTGCCGGTCTCCACCGGTCGCCGCACACCTCCATGGGTGTCGGTGTTCCCCGGTCACCGCACATCTCCGTGTGTGTCGGGTCTCCCGTTCTTCCCCGGTCACCGCACATCTCCGTGTGTGTCGGGTCTCCCGGTCTTCCCCGGTCACCGCACATCTCCGTGTGTGTCGGGTCTCCCGGTCTTCCCCCCCCCGCGAAGCAGTCACAGGCTTCTAATCTCGGGCCTACACAGGTGCTGGGGCGTGACGGGGGCCTACACGCAACGCCCCCAGCAGCTTACAGCGTCACGTCGGCAACTCGGCGCCGACTACTGAGCAGGTAACTATACCAACCCACACTGGCCCTGTCGGGATGCACTCCAAACGTCCCGTACCGAGCTGGAAACTTTTCTTTTGTTTTGTTTCCCTTCAGGGCTTTTTTTTTTCTTTTTCTTTTTTTTCTTCTTTTTAACCTTTTCTGCTCGGGCATGCTTCATTCCCTCCCTAGGCGAAACACCAAGCCGCTGCCACCATGTTGTACTTCGTGGTCCGGTACTTGTTGTACCTTTGTTGTGACTCTGGAAGGACCACGAGTACACATGTTTAAGATGTTATCATGGTGGAGCTTAACTCCAGGCTGTTTATTCCAAGGCCGCCTGGATCCAGAGTGACCGCCTAATCACACCCATCACTTATATACACAGCCATACAAAGTAGTTCTTGGATACACAAAGTAGTCCCAGCAATATCACAACAATATCCAGCACATTCACGGATGCTTTCTTCCCTGGCCTTATCCATAAGTCTCCCATTTTTCCACATGGCAACACTGGCCTAGGCATTACCTAACCCTATATATTTAATGATATTTTGCATCATTTCTTTTTCCCCAACTGTAGGTGTTTTGATCTTCTGCAGCACTTTAACCCTAATCTCCTCTAATTCTTGGATTTTAAAGCTCCACCAGTGGGAAACATGATTTAGCTGCCAAGGCTATGCACTCGAGAATTTCTTGTGTTGACCTCTCTGTTATTCTTTGTCTCAATACATTCCTTTGAACCGACTGCTCTGACTGAGCAAGCTTTGGTCATCTACATTTCTGTGGCTTGGTTTGATAACACTCTTAAGAATCATTTTGTTACTTTTACAGTGCTAAAGCACTATATAAATTGACTTATTTATCCACAACGATTTGTAAATCGAATCTGATCAAAGGCACGGTGATGTATTAGTAATGTATGCATCACTAACGCTCACGCCTGTGCCTTGTATTTCTGACAAAGTACTTAATGAAGCTGAACATTTTTCCCATGGCAGGGTCTTTGCTTCCTTCGTGATTGTAAAATCAAAAATCCAGAAAAGATCCTCTGAATTTTGCACCCTGCTGTTTCCGCCTCCGTTTTGTTACAGTGACCCTTGACGTGATTTATGTGCAGGGCAATGTGTTGGTTATGTATAGATGTCTCTAACGGTACAGATTACACAGCTTCCTTCCTCAGTGGTCAGAGAGCATGCAGCTATGTTTTTGCAAATAAGTTGTGGAGTTTGAGCAATCTTTACGTTGCAGCAGGTGCCTGGAATGAACATTTGCTTTTGGGATCAAATGACCTTGTGATCTCTTATGTGCAGGACCTCTGTTGTTCAAGTTTTTTGCATTTTGCTTTATACTGAGCAGCAGTTGGGCAGACAAATGCTGGATGATGTTCTGTGGGTGATGTCCCTGCCACTCTATGGATCCATTGTGTTTGGCCTTAATATAACGAATGCCTTGTCTCAGATCAGTTTGGTCCAGACTTTGTTCAAGTTTATGAAACTCTATTCATGCACAGAAAATGCAAAAATGAAACAGAAGCACCAAAGAAAGTGCTAGAAAGACTTAAAAGAACATTATTCGAAACTGAGAGAGCACATGTATGCGTAAAATAAGTTAGAACATTTTTAAATTGTGAAAGGACTTAAAGGGTAAATGCAGAGATGTTTATTGTTTTTGGGAGGACATATGTTTGTGTTATCATAAAATAAGATGATCATTAATGAATCTGATATGGTATTTTTGCCAAACTGCTTTAATCACATGTAGTTGTCAAAGTGAAATAATAGTTATGTTTAAGGGGAAGTCGTATAAACTTTTAAATAAAATTAATAAAAGATTATGGGATGGGATAATGCGTGAGAGAATGAAGGAATGTAAACTTGGCCAAATGGTTTCTGTGTATAATTCTTACATTTGGCATTAACAGCTACTGATTGCTCTATTTTGTGTAGAATTAACAACTTTCACAATCTCTAATCAATTCAGCAAGTAAGCAGATTCAAATTTTTTTCAATTAATTTCCTTTTCGAGAATCTGATGTTGAATCTCCTAGTACTTTGCCAATGATTCTAGTTGGGCAATCTTCTGCACCCTACTAGAATATTGGCATAAATACTAATGTTCTGTATATCATGATGTACTGTAACTTTAACTTTCTCTGGGACAGCATTTTTTACAATTGGGTTAAGCTGTTTATTGTTGTGAAATGCATTGCAGTTCATGTTTTGCAACAATGTTAAGCTATCTTGGCCTGTTTCCCAACTTGCATCTATACTCTGACATTCCCCCAATATAAGCTGCCTTCCAGCCTACATTGTTACATATCATGCAGGATGATATCCAACAATGGTGTCAAAGGGTTGATGCCATCTACATATATCTATCGTTTTGTTGAACTTTTGCTTTCTACCACAACTCGCTTTCTCCTTAATGGCACAGTATAATTATTTAAGATCACTTGCCGTAGTTCTTGTATGGCCCACAGATACCTATGTTGTGGTGCAAAATGCCCAAACATAATTTACATGTGCCTAATCAAAGCAGGTAAGAAAATCCCATCAAAACATGTATGTATTTTTTTCTGCTGATGTGTTCAAAATCAGGGACAAAATGTCTACAACTAGTCAATTATGGGCAATCATAATCAAGTCTGAATCTTGGATGTTGTCAAAATGAGGCTTGCTGGATAGCTTTTGGGAGCGGAGAATTTTTTTCTTCATCTTGATAGAGTATTGAGGTTATTTTTTTCGATCAAACTGGCTGCATGGCTTAGTACAAAAGGTTTACTCACAGGATCATGGAAATTGATAGCCACACTTCCTGATGAGAATAAAATTCAGACCACAACTGCAGGCAAACATTGAGACAAAAAATAACCACAAACCTCGAATAGTTCAATAGTGCATTACATTTTGTAAGGCAAAAATCAAGAAACCATCGAAGCGGAAATATTGCCTGCATTTTCACATCCCAAATGTTGTTGAAAGGTGTGCAGGGCATTGATTGAGGTCTTTTTTTTCTCAGGTATTGCTGAAATTGGTAGATCAGCACCGTCAGAAACAATATGTTGCACCTCGTGTGCTGCAGCAAGTCCTCAACTATCTAAATCAAGGTGTTAATCACTCTCTTACGTGGAAACAGATGAAGCCTCACATTCAGGTAAGCACTATCTGAGTTTAATTAGTCTGCTTTCTCTTTGATGTTGTGCTAAGAGGGACTGGCTACTGAGAAAGTTGCCAATTGGGTTTTTCTGTAAAAGCTGAATTTCATTTTCATTATTATGTACATAAGAATTGGAAGTAGTAGTAAGCCATTCGTCCACTTGTGTCTGCTCGATCTCGGTTAATCTTTCAACCCGAAGCCACCTTCCAAGAAACATTGAAAAATAGGAGCAGGAGTAAGCCATTGAACCTCATTCCACCACTCAATATGATCCTCCACACCAATACCATATTCCCACTCCCTCCTCGTACTTCCTGATGCCTTTTGTGTTTAAAAATCTAATCATCTCCTTACCAAATATATTTGGAGATTTGGCTTCAACAGCCTAGGTAGAGATTCCCATAGGTTTATTATCCTCTGAGTAAAGGAATTTATCAAGGTGGAAACTGGCAGTGAACTCGAGAGGGATACAGCTCAACTGATGTGGGCGCGAAGAACCCTGAGGCTGAAGATGAATGAGGGACCAGTGGAACAGATGATTAATCTATAATGTCCTAAAGTGTGTGCATGTAATGATTCTGATTTGATTGGATCAAACATCAGCATACTTAATTAGATTTTCCTGCAAACCTGTTGCAGCTATTGCACTACTGGTACCATCCTTGTTCTAATATAGGTTCTTATGCAGTGTGATAATTCTCATCATTTCAACGGAAAGCAGAAATATTACATAGAGTAGAAACAGGGAGCTGTCGATACTGGTTTACAAAAAAACCCCAAAGTGTTGAAGTAACACAGCAGGTCAGGCAGCATCTCTCGAGAACGTGGATTGCTGGTGTTTCGGGTCAGAACCCATCTTCACTGATTGAGGGGGGAAAGGAGAGGAAAGCTGGAAGGGAGGAGGGACAGGACCAAGCCTGGCAGGTAATGGATTGATGGAGATGAAGGGGGGTTTTGATAGTTGGTTGGACAAAGGCCTGAGATGAAAGGACAGGAGGTGTGAGATAAAAGGATTGAAGAGTTGTGAATTGTGAAGCAGGAGGAAGGAATGTAGGTGAGAGGGGAGGGGAAATATTGATGCAAGTTCAGGTGGGGCACAGGGGAGAGGGTTGAGGGAATAGGGAAAGTGTGGGGGAAGAAGGGAAAGGGCGGTGTTTGTAGTTACCTAAAATCAGAGAATTCAATGTTCATAACCCTGGGTTGTAAGCTAGCTAAGCAGAATATGGGGTGCTGCTCTTCCTGTTTGCATACAACCTCACTCTGGCAATGGAATAGACCCACAACAGAAAGGTTAGTATGGGAACGGGAAGAGGAGTTAAAATGGTTGGCAAGCGGGAGATCCAGTAGGCCCTGCCGGACCAAAAGCAAGTGTTCAGCGAAATCGTTATTGAGTCTACGCTTGGTCTCGCCGATGTAGAGGAGGCCACATCGGGAACACCGGATGCCGTAGATGAGGTGAGAGGAGATGCACATGAACCTCGGTCTCACCTGACAGGGCTGCTGCAGTCCTTGGAGGAAGTTGAGTGAGTAGGTACAGGTGGTACATCTGCGATTACAGGGGAAAGTATCTGTGGAGGGTGGTTTTGAGTGGGGAGATGTGTGAACAAGGAGTTTCGGAGGGAATGGTCTCTGTGGAAAGGAGTAGGGATGGGAAGATGGTGGTGGGATCACTTTGGAGGTGACAAATGTTGGAGGATGATGTGTTGGATGCAGAGGCTGGTGGGGTGAAAGGAGAGGACCAGGGGAAATATAACTTGTTATTCATTCTTCGCTTGTGCTTCTTTAGTGTATTCATTAATTTAGATAATTTGACCGGATGTTGGAGGTTATAAATTTTGATCTAATGATGATTTTATTTGGGGATGGTGCTAAAATGAATGCACACATCCAAATTCTTTTATCTCCCACCCCCGCCTCCAATTCTTACTTTTCTCTTTTCCTGACTCACTCTTGTTCTTACACTCTTTCTCTTACACTCGCCTATTATTGATGCAGAGCATTTCTGAAGAAGTAGTCTTCCCACTGATGTGTTACAAAGATGAAGATGAGGAGCTTTGGCAGGAGGATCCATACGAATACATTCGGATGAAATTTGGTGAGCTCCATCAAAAAAAGATACCCGGATTTGATTGTGTTATTTTTTCTTTCTGTGCTATTAAATTCAGATCCTGACAGTACCTTCTATTCAAAGCAAATAAAAACCCTGCAGTTGCTAGAAATCTGAAATAAAAGTGGAAAGTGCTGGAAATTCCCAATATATCAAGCTGATATGCAGAAAAAGAGGTCTGAAGACCGGATCTGACCCAAAACATTATTTATCTATGTTCTACAGAGATGCTGCCTGACCCTTTGCGTTACTCCAGCATTTTAAGTCCTTTTGCAGAAAAAGAACCAGAGTTAACCCTTTAGATTGATGACCTTTCATCAGAACTCAGAACATCAAAACTCTGATAAAAGGCCATTGATCTGAAACATTAATTATGTCTCTCCCTCCATGAATGTTGCTTGACCTCCTGAATATTTCCAGTAATTTTTATTTCTTGTCCATTGTCTTTTGTTGCGAAGTGAAATCAGCCAGTTGCTATATTTAGCTGCTGATTTATTACATGTGAGATGAGCAGTTGATCATTAATACTATTGAAATATTTTTCAGATGTATTTGAGGACCATGTATCTCCAACTATCGCGGCACAGAATTTTCTTTACACTGCAGCTAAGAAGAGAAAGGAGGTGAGGGCATACATCCTCTGTTCTCAGTTCAAATCAGTTTTGCACCTATGTTAAAGTAACTCTTTACTAAAAAATCAATATCTTCAAACAGTCAGTGAACCCAAATGTTTGAACAAAATCTCTATAAACTGCAGCAGTTAGATGTGGTGAATCAACAACAAGGTATACCCAACGAAAAACAATGTAGTGGATGGGTACATAATTAAATTTTGCACGACTTGGGGATAATTCCAGTATCATTTTTATTCTGACCAGATACTGCTGGTACTTGCAAAGCAATAAAAAAAAAGTGCCAACATATACCAAAGCAATAAGACGTACCACTTAGAGGTAACTATGATTGGTGAGAAGAGGAAGATGGGGGCCTTCCTAGATAAAGGAATGCTATTCCCCAATCTGTTGTTCAACTCTGAGTGAGATTGGTTGAGAGCATGCCTGCCCATTCCACAATATTTATTGGCAGGGAGGGAGAGGAGTGAATGTTTATAAAGGGGAAGATGAGATTGGAGGTTCGGGATGTGATGGTATTGTACTTTATCAAACAAGCACTGCAGATTTGCATGCAGCCTTTGAAAACTTGTACAAAGAATACAGATCAATTAATTCAGCAACGTAATCTAGGACAATGTGAAGTTAAATGTCCAATTCCCATTTTCTTCACTTGTGTTAATGAAGATGCCACGATAAGTAGATTTGTAATTTCTCATTATTGATCAGATTTTATTTGTAATAGTAATTCTCCTATTCTATGATGTACCACTTCAAACTGATTTGTTTCTTGTAGGTTTTGCCAAAGATGATGAGCTTTTGTTACCAGATCTTGACAAACCCAAATGAAGATCCTCGCAAGAAGGATGGAGCGCTACATGTCATTGGGTCCCTGGCAGATATCCTGCTTAAAGTAAGTAAAGTACTGCCTACACCAACTTCTTTTGGTGTAGGGAGTACAAAACACCAGGTTTAGGTGTCAGAAATTGGTGGGTTTGATGGACTTAGTTAGCTGAACTTTTTCAGGCCAAGAGTTGAGTTCCTGAAGACTAGGGGAAAGAGCTGAGTGAGGATGGGTCTTTCATGTAGCTAATGTGGGTATCTTGAGCCAAATGGCTTTTTCCTGTAATGCAAGTTTCTGGCATTTACAAAAAGGCAGGTGCATTATTGTTGGAAATGAGAGGTGATTTTATTTGCTCCTATCTTTCTTGGACCATGATCTATCATCATTCACTGTTTTGGTCCGAACATGTTGCTTATCTGGGGATTCTCCATGATTTTAATAAAGTCAGCATTTTCAGGCAAGTTGGGGTTATGTTATTTTAAACTAGCACAAAGTAAATAATTATTCTCAAAAGTTGGTAATATTATCCCTGAAGTAGTATTTCTTTGTGTTATGTCCAAAAATTTCAAGCTACTCTCTCGCTCTTTCCAACCTTAATGAGTGCACCTGATCTTTTGAATTTGGAGACCCTCTTGGTCCACAAAGAAAAATTACATGCTTGCAATTTGGTTTTACACACTCAGTTTTGGGTATGATTATGGGTAGTAATGAATTGTGCAAAATGCCACACTATATTGTGCTCATACAATAACAATATTTGAGATTAGGAATAGATTTTCCTTCACATAAATTCTAATTTTAAATTCCCTGTATTCTTTTTAACTCTAAAAATGATGCCTGCTCATTTATCATTGACCTTGGCTGCTCAGTACTACAGTTCAATATAATATACATTTCCCCTGGACTTTTGGAAAACCTTGTTCGAAACTCGTTTTGGAAATCCTCATTCTTCACTCATTTACCACATCGGTTGCTACTCTCGTGTCCGGTCTCGTCGTGTATTTCATAGTGTCCACCAGAATTACATCTTAAGTTTTTTTAACTCATTTCAGGAACAAAGGAACCTTTCTCAGCTCAGCAGAATTATTTTCAAGTCCAGATTTTAGGCTTGTAAGGTCAATATCTAACCTAAGCCAAATAATTCCAGTTTCTGGAATGTTATTTTCACAGTTATATCGAAGTATTGTACATTTTTCCTTATCTGGTAAACTAACTTTATGCTTTAACCACAGAAAAATATATACAAGGGACAAATGGAGTTAATTCTTCAGAGCTATGTATTTCCACTCTTTAACTCTGAATTGGGCTATCTCCGCGCAAGGGTAAGACTACGTACTATGTTTCCGTGATTATTAAACTTCTCACTGCTTTGTTTTCTTGGAAGTGCTTTTGGCAATGATGTAGTCTACACATAAACAGGAGATGCTTCAAAGGAAGAACAGTTATGTCTTCCAGTATCTGTAAAGAGTGGTTAACATTTGAGGGTTCCTTGAAACTGAGTAAGATGAACATATTTTGGGAATTGAGATTTAAGTAGGCCAGGCAAGAAAGTGAAGGTTGAGCCTAAGGTTAGATCGGCAATGTTCTTACTAAGAGATAGTTGAAGGTGGCAATATGAACAACCCCTGCTCCTGTTTCTTAATGTGGCTGGATATGGAGGTCTGTTTCCTTTATTTGAGGACACAAGGTGCTTAATTCAAAAGACACATCTGCAAATTTTATATTTATAAATGTGTAAGAATGAACTGCAGATGCTGGTTTAAACCGAAGATATACACAAAAAGCTGGAGTAACTCAGCGGGACAGGCAGCATCTCTGGAGAGAAGGAATGGGTGATGTTTTGGGTCAACAACCTTTTATATGTCGTGTATAAGCAATTTAAGGAAAACTTTACTTCCTGATTTTTAAATTCCATCTGCAGAAATGTCAGAATTTGTTTCCTTGGGCTAATACTTAGAACCAAAATGCTACAGGTCCTAACTGGAGTACAGGGTGGTGTCTCCTTTCCTTTACTATACCCAGCGCAGTTTCTCACGCTGCTTTGATATTATCATGATATCGTCAATCATATTGTCTTATAATGTTGTCAATTTCCTGACAAATCTTGCAGCAGCTGTTCTGCACAAATGGTGGTCAATAGAAATTAAAATAATATCAGTACATTTGTGTGTTTTTTTAATAGCTTGTATCCATCCAGCTGAACCCTTTCAATTCACTGATATCCTGTTCATATTTTTCAAAGTGCTTGTTTATGTTGGTTCTAATATTTTTGGGACATGGCTGTTGTTGACTGGATAGACACTTAGTTGCCCACAAATATTGTGGTGTGAATTCTTGTTGAGCTGGTTTCTAATGATGAGATACAACTGAATGACTTAATAAAAAATTGCAAATAGCAGTTTGGGCTGCACTGTAATACAGAACATTTAAGGCACAGAATAGGCCAACTCTGTCCTGGTTGAAAAGAGCCCAAGCCCATCTTACATCTCTTAATCTGCAATGTATGGGATCTGGACCTCCATCCATTGCTCTTGAGGTGAGCCACCATCGTGAACCACTGCATCCTTCTGGTGAAGATACTTTCACAATGGAGACGTGTAGGATATAAATGCAATGATAGTGAAAGGCTGACGATGTATATTCCTTGTCAGGATGAGGTGTATCTTGTAGTGAAGCCTGCAGGTAGTGATGTTCCATCTGCTGCCCTTGTCTTTCTTTGTAGTGAAGGTCACAAGTTTGAGAGGTGTTATTGAAGTAGCCTGGCGCACTAACTCCTTGCATTTTGTAGATGGTACACATTGGTGCACTGACTAATGGAAAAAAATGAAGGTCTTGGGTGATGGATAGAGTGCTAATCAAGTAAACTGTTTTGTCCTAGGTGGTGTTGAGCTTCTTGAGAGGGATTGCCAGATCTCTACCACCTGGGGTTGAGAAAATTATTCCTCACCCTCTAATCTTATGAATATTACAAATATCTGTTCCCCCCCCCCCCCCCCCTTTGTAACACCTCTGCAAAGGGAAATGTTGTCTCGAGCTAGGCCTTTATAACTTATACAGCTCAATTAAGCCTCTCCTCGGTTTTCGTTCTTCAAAAGAAAATAACCCTGTGTAACCAATCTGTTGTGGCGCGGTGATAGCCCCGAAATGAAGGCGAGGAGCCAGGTGTTTCGGGAGGAATTTTATTTGCTGTCGTTCTCTTGTCCAGACGGGTCTGCAAGAGAACGATCGCGCCTAAACCCCTGCCATTTATCCCTGTAGCTAGGGGCCGCCCCCGGACTAGTCCATTCCCGTGCCGAGAGGTTCGATAGTGGAATGGTCCGACCCTTGGGAGCCGCCACAGGACCCCCCCCCCCTTCAGAACAGGAGGCACGAAACGCACAGGCGGGCGCACAACCCGACCGAACCGCGTACGGAAGTCGGCCGACAGAGGGGCCGGCGGACTAGTCCATTCCCGTGCCGAGGGGTTCGATAGTGGAATGGCCCGACCCTTGGGAGCCGCCACACTGTCCTCATTGCTGAAGTTCTTGATTCCAGGCAATCCCATCATAGAACAGTCATACAATCATAGATTGTTTCTCCAGTGTATCATAACATTGTGATCAGAAGTGAGTTCTGCAGTCAGCCTAATTAGTGTTGTATGTAAACGGAAAAACTGGAAACACTGAGCAGGAAAGGCAACCTCAATGGAAAGAGAAATGGAATTAACTCTATACTGCCGGGCTGTACCAAAGAGGGGGAAAGAAAAGCAAAAATCACAGATGGATCAGTGGCAGAAATGGTCAGTTTTGATACTGACGGGAAGAAAGAGCGAGTTCCTGAAAACTGGAGGTCAATATTGAATCTGGAAGGCAACAGTGTGCGCAGACAAGATTAAGTCTTGTTGCTGAAGTTTGCGTTGAGCTTTATTGTGAAGTGCAGCAGACCAGAGTGGGAGTGGGATGGGGAATTGAAATGGGTGACAACCAAAAGCTGAGGGTTACTCGTCCAGGCCGAATGCAGGTGCTCTGCAAAGTGTGGCATTTAGTTTTAGCATAACCTCTCGACTTTTATGTGACAACACTGGGGTAAGCCTTTCTAAACATATGGAAGACCTGCCCTGCTACCTTTAAGGATCTGTTGATGTACAGTTGAAGCTTCCACTGTCTTCCATAGTGCTCTATATCCTCTCATTTTCAGTGCTTTTCTCTGCATTTTAGCAAGCCCCAAAAGCATTATCTCAAACTTTACTGAATTACACATTTGCTACTTTTCTGCACAGCTGACAAGATCACTATATCTACAGACCAGGGTTTTCCTTCTCCATGTCAATACCACGGCCAGATTTTGTATCATTTGAACATTTCTTTATCGTGACCATTGCATTAGGGGAGCGACATGGTGACGCAGCGGTAGAGTATCTGCTTTACACCGCCAGAGACCAAGGTCCAACCTTGACAACGGGTGCTGTCTGTACAGAGTTTGTACGTTCTCCCTATGACCGCATGGGTTTTCCCCAGATGTTCCAACCCTCCCCCACCCAAGTCGTACCAGCTTCAGAGTCGTCTTGATGAGTCTCATTGTCTCTACTGGTTCTCAGCTATCAATGCCCTGTTTCCTTTATCATCGTTACTTTTTTACATATCTTTCATTCGTTTGTTCTATATCTATCTACATCACCGTCGATATCTCTCGTTTCTCTTTCCCCTGACTCTCAGTCAGAAGAAGGGTCTCGACCCAAAACATCACATATTCCTTTTCTCCAGATATGCTGTCTGACCAGCTAAGTTACTCAAGCATTTTGTGTCTATCTTCAGTTTAAACCAGCATCTGCAGTTCCTTCATATACATTAGGTGCAATACTTTAAAGAGATTTACTCAGATAGATGGATTGGGTTGAATTTTGTAGGGCAGCCAGAGATATTAACCCCTCATAGCAGCAGCCAAACCTAATTTTAAATGAACGTTGATGATTGTTAGTTTGTCTACCGAACAAGCAGTCTTCATGTAGCAGTTTGATGTGAACTGTTCTTGCACTAATACTACGCTCTTTCCTTGGTAGAAATGTTGCTGAATTAGAGTATATCTGTTGGCATGCTGTCACCATGTTGTCTGTATGCTTAGAAAGTTTGGATTCAATAACCAGATGCAAATCACTGGTTTTGATTAAACTGTCAGTCTCCTGGAGGTGTAATCCCTCCATTCTCTGGCTGTTCACATGCTTTCCTAAACGCATCTTAAATATTGCTGTTGTATCTGCTTCCACCAACTTCCTCGGCACTGCATTCCAGGCACCTACTACTTTGTAAAAAAAAAAGGTCCACAAGTCTCCTTTAAACGTTCCCCCTCCCACATTAAACCTATGCCCTCTCATATTTGATATTTCACCTGCGCAGAAAAAACGGACGATCTATGTCCCGATACCCAATAGGATAATCTTATATCCTATCCGCTCGCCCTTCAGCCTTTGGCATTCCAGAGAAATCAATCCTGGGCTGTCCATGCTCTCCTTATTCCAATAGTCTCGAATCCAGGCAACATCCTAGTGAGTCTCTTTTGCACCCTCTCCAAAGCCGCGACAACCTTTCTGTAAAGTGGCGTCAAGAACTGCATACAAAATTCGAAATGTGGCCAACCCAAAGTTTTATATAGCTGCAACATTAATTCCCAACTTTTATACTCAATCACCTGACCGATTAAAGGCAAATGTGCTGTGTGCCTGTTTTACCACTTGTGTTGCTATTTGCCAAGATCCCTCAGTATAATCAGTGCCAGTCGTTTGCTAAATAATTCAAATGAAATATTGTTCTGTTTTTGTGTGAAATATGTTACAAATTTGTGCCTTACAAACCAAAATCGATATACAATGTATTTAAAAACTACTTTTCATAATTCATAAATAGGTCTCTTAAAGCATTGAACTTTTCACATCCTTGACATTTAAAAAACTATGGGTGTGGAGATTAAATTTACTGATCATCAAAGGTCATAAGTGATAGGAGCAGAATTAAGCCATTCAGCCCATCGTCTGCTCCGCCATTCAATCATGGCTGACCTTTCCTTCCCTCCTAACCCCATTACCCTTGACACTATTTAATTTAGCTATTATTTAGTTTAATTATTGTTAAGCTATTCAAGCATAGCCACTGTTCTGTATTATTGAATGTTTTCAACTGTCAATTCCGCCTCGGGCCCAAAATGGCCGGTGCTTTAACTACAAATGTTTTTTTTAATACAATGCAATCACTTTCTAATAAAGCTGATTACATTAATTCTTTCTGACATGGTTTTTAGGCATGTTGGGTTCTTCATTCGTTTTGCAAACTGAAGTTCACAAATGACCTCAATTTAAGAAATGCAGTTGAGTTGGTGAAGAAGAGTTTAATTGAAGATAAAGAGATGCCAGTCAAGGTTGAAGCTGCCATAGCTCTTCAGTCATTTATTAGTCATCAAGATGAAGGTGAGTTGAAGGGAGACTTGCACAAAAGTGTCTGCTGTGATCCTTGAAAACTGTTTCATGGAGTCTTTCACCTTCTTGACCATGGACTGGTT
Organism: Rhinoraja longicauda; assembly: GCF_053455715.1. Classification (NCBI taxonomy): domain Eukaryota; kingdom Metazoa; phylum Chordata; class Chondrichthyes; order Rajiformes; family Arhynchobatidae; genus Rhinoraja; species Rhinoraja longicauda. The sequence goes on along the minus strand of NC_135972.1, from coordinate 13,303,742 downwards.
TCCTTGTAAGCCAAGCTGCTTTATTTCATTATGGCCAAACAATGTCATAGAGTTATTCAACACAGTACCAGGCCATTCGACCCTACTTCATGCCGACCAAGTTGCCTACCCTTGCTAGTCTCACTTGCCTGCATTTGGTAAACTAACACTTTCTATGGTCCTGTCTAAATGCCTTTTAAACATAATTGTACCTGCCTCTACCACTTCCTCTGGCAGCTCATTCCACATACCCATCACAATCTGAAAATGATTTAGATCATGACTTTGACTTGATTAAATTAGTTTTCAGTTGTTTGTAAAGAAAGATAGAGAGCCATCCTGACCTACCATCTACCTCATTGGAGACCCTCAGATTAACTTTAATCGGACTTTACTGGACTTTATCTTAAACGATATGTTATTCCCTTTATCCTGTATCGGCACACTGTGGACAGCTTGTTTGTAATCATGTATAGTATTTCCACTGACTGGATAGCATGCAACAAAAAGCTCTTCACTGCACCTCGGTACATGTGACAATAGTAAACTAAATTAATCAGGGCGATATTGCTATGCACTGAGGTATCTTGTGCTGAAACGCTTTGATGGAAAGGATTATGGGTCTGAGTAATCTTACTATTGTGGCTGAAGTTTAAAAGAATGCAGCGACCATAACTCTATTCACAAACCTGATTAAAACACTTTATGATTAGAAGCTAAAAAGTTACGACTGGTCCATTTACAACCTGCTGAAAAACACACAACACAGTTAAGTTCTACATGTTGTGCTCTCTTTTTGTTTGTTCTATCAAGCACTGAGATTTATTGTTTCCTGTGATTTTGGACCTGATAAATTAGTGCCCAAATGGCATGGGGAAGGAAGTGTTGATTGCTTAATTTGGTTTCATGCTGGTGTTTCCATCCATGGTTGATATTGTACAGCAACGGGGCATTGGGTAAATATTTACTGTGCAAGTACATTAATGAGGGAAACTTGTGTTGAAACTTGACTAGGGGTAGGCTAGAGAATTGAGTAGAAGACTTAACATTGCTGTTCCCCCTGATCTCAAATATTTACTTAAGGAGCTTTTGAGGCAGATACAAGGTCTCACAAATATGTTCTATTGGGCAGCATCAAATGGAATTGTCCTGTTGGATAGTACAATTGGGCAGTTTATCTTTAGCTAACTGATTTGAGTAAAAATTGGAATCTTTTCTAATTAGAATCGAGTCAACAGAGGATTATGACGTCTAGGTCATCTAAATGGAAGCAGTGCAACAATATCTAGGAGGAAGCGGAGGCAAAAACAAGAAACTGGCTAAACACTTTGAAGTTAACGCTTTGATATTTATCTCCCAGCTAAACTGTATATAAAGCACTCAGTTAGACCAGTGATGCAAGAGCTGCTACACGTTGTCCGTGAAACGGAGAATGATGATCTCACCAACGTCATTCAGAAGATGATATGCGAATACAGTGAGGAGATGACCACTATTGCTGTTGATATGACGCAACATTTAGTAAGTACTTACTAATAGATAGGATTTATTTGTGACAATAAATAGTCCAGTGGCTTGACTTTTTCGATGAACAATTCTGCCTCTTGGGAAACGCACCATGCCTTGGCAGTATCAGTCTTCACTCTGGTGAGTCTGAAGATTATGGGTTCAAGCCTTAACCCAGGGAAATGCACACACCATCCTGGTTCAGGTTTCCAGGCTGGTACTGCTACACTATCTGACATTGTTTGGATGAGTTAAACAGATTAATCTTTTGCAGTCTAGGCTGGATATCATAGAAAATTAGTGATACAGGAGGTGGCTATTTGTCTCATTGCCAGAGAAAATTAACTATTTGCCAAATCGCACTTTGCAACTCTAGGTTTGCAGCCCTGTTCTTCAAGTACACATCTCAGTACTCTTTGAATATAATGAGGGTTTCTGCCTCGACTGCCTCTCTCTCAGGTAGTGAGTTCCAGACCCCTGCTATCTTTGGGTGAAAGAAGCTTCATACTTCCTCGTTAAAGCTTTTACCTGCTACTTTAAAGCTTTGCCCCATTTATTTGATACCCCTGCTCGGATCCTTCGTAGATCCTTCTTCTTTTACTCTTTCTTTAGATTTTACTTTAGGCTTTAAAGATACGGTGCGGAAACAGGCCCTTTAGCCCACCGAGTCCGTGCGGACCAGCGATCACCCCACGCACTAGCACGATCCTACACACAAGGAACAATTTACAATTTTATCGAAGCCAGTTAACCTACAAATCTGTGCGTCTTTGGAGAGTGGAAGGAAATCGGAGCACCCGGAGAAAACACATGTGGTCATAGGGAGAACATTCAAACTCCATCCAGACAGCAGCCGTATTTGGGATTAAACCCTGGTCTCTGGCATTGTACGGCAGCAACTCTACCACTGTGCCACCCCAAAGGTCTTGGCACCTAAAACTTCATCTATTTTAGCCTATCCCATTTGACTTGAGTCGAACTTTTCTAGCCCTACCAATATTTGTAGATATTCTCTACGTCCTCTCCAGCGCAATAGTATCTTTCCTGCATTGTTGTGAACAGAACCGTATGCAGTGCCCAAACTAGTGTTGCGTACAGCGGTGGTAAAGCTTCCGTATAGCATATCCCAACTAATAACGGAAGCATTCCACGTGCCTTTAATGATGTAATTAACAAGTCTTGCTACCTTTTGAAGATCTGTGAACATGTACTCTGTTCCTTTGTACCTCCCTTTGTACCTCAGTATCGTTCCATTTATTGTAAATTCCCCTGATTTATTGCAACTCCACAAATGCATTCCTTCAAGCTGGACTGAATTCAACTTTTGAAGAAACCTTTTGAAGACAACAAAGTAGTGACACCATCTGGCTGGAATGTGCATTGTGGCTGCTGAACTCACCAATATCAGTGCCCCATGGTGTTTTCTTGTTTTGTAAATAGCTGGAGTTACAATTAATAGCAGTATTTGTGTTCGGGTCTGATGCTAATACTCCTGAACTTGCATTTGTTTGTTTAAGGTATTCCCACTGCCCTTTGCACTTCTTCAATTATGGAATCGGCTAAATGAAGTATTGATCTCCATAAAGTAATATTGGTGCTTGCATGTTTCCGAACAATTTGACAAAAGTTAACGTATAATTGTTTTGCTTCTCAGGCCATGACATTCAGCAAAGTTCTTCAGAGTGATGCTTATGAAGAAGTAGAGGATAAAACAGTAATGGCAATGGGCATCCTGAATACGATAGACACGATCTTGACTGTGGTGGAGGATCACAAGGAGGTCAGTAAGTTCATAAAGAGTTTGATAAAAAGCATGTAAACTTGAGTTGCTCATCTCATTAACCATAGAAAAGCCCACACAGCAAAACCACCTATTTATAATCAGTAGTAACAGCCTCCCAAAACTGAAGCAAGCCTGGGACACCCTTATTTAGAAAGATCAGTTGAAAAGGTCACTTTAAAGTTTTTTTAGAGATACATCATGGAAATGGACAATTTGGCCCATCGAATCCACGTTGACCATCGATCATTGTTCACACTAGTTCTTTGTTCAACCACTTTTACATCCACTCCCTACACAAAGGCCAATTAATTTACAAACCTGTACGTCTTTGGGATGTGGGGGGAATCCGGAACACCCAGGAGAAACCCACGCAGTTGAAGGGAGAACATCCAAACTCCATACAAATGGCACCAGAGGTCAGGATTGAACCCAAGTCTCTGGCACTGTGAGGCAGCAGCTCTACCAGCTGCCCCACTGTGCTGCCCAGTGAATTGGGAGTGCAAAGTCCATCGGAGCAAATGGATGCAAAAGTGAACAAGGTTAAGTGAAGGGATGTACTTACCTTGAGAGTGAGATGCATGTTTCAGGACCAGGGAATGAGGAACTTGGGTATTCCTATATTATTTACATATATCACAAACAACAGACGTCCCACCACAGATCGCTATGGAACTTCACTCGTCACAGCTCCAGCCTGAATATTATCCAACCAGGCTGTCTTTTGTCAGTAGTCCAGATCCGAATCCATACTACCAAGTCACTATTAATCCCGTGTATCTGAATCTTCTAGATGGGCCTACTATGGGGGACTTTATCAAATGCCGTGCCAAAATCCATGCAGACAACATCCACTGCCCTACCTTCATTTATCACCTTCCTCACCTCCTCCAAAACCTTAATCAAGTTAGTAAGACACAACCTGCCATGTACAAAGCATGTTGACTGTCCCTAATTATCCTATTCTCCTCCAAATGTAGTAAATCCTATCCCAAAATATCCTCTCCAATAGCTTCCCTACCACTGACGTGAGACTCACCAGCCTATAATTTCCTGGATTCTCTCTACTTCACTTCTTAAATAAAGGAATGACATTAGCTACTTTTCTTTGCAATATTTCTTTAACTTTCTTTCTTTAATCTCCATTTGTCGTGCTCTATACTTATTGATGTTTTTTTAACTGTTGTCATCTGTGAGACAATGACAATCTCATTAGGAACAATCTCATTAGGAACAATCTCGGGTTAGATTTATTAATTAAATGGTGTAGAAAGTAATTTGGTGTTACAACTCAGAGACTGAACCCTACCTTCTCAAGAGGAGGTTTTAAAGAACCTAAAGATTCAGAGTAAAACATGCTGATTTCTTTTGAGTGATTTCATTGCTATTTTTTGAGTTTTAACTTCGTAATTTCGAACTTTAAATTTCTGGCAGCTATATTACATAGATAGCACCGTACCTCACTCATCTGCATGGGTACCCGTTTATTTTAGATTAACACTAAGCATTTTCTCTCCATTTCCTTCCCATCCTCTAGATTACACAGCAGCTCGAGGGGATCTGTTTGCAGGTCATTGGATTAGTACTTCAAAAACACGTAATAGGTACGGTGTAAATTGTGTCCTTTATTTTTTTTGGTGAAGAAATCTAAATATGGCCCTCATGAAGTTGTACAAATGTTTGTAATTCTCAGGACATGAGTATAAAATTTAAAAACACAAGTTGCACACACATAGTGTCATTCATCAACTGTCTCAAACTGATTTACATCTAATGCATTGTCTCTGTGAAGTTTTATTACTGTTGTAAGGTAAGAAAAGGCAACAGACAATTTGCACAGAGCATTGTCTCACAGATGGCAATGAGATCATAATTAGATAATTGTTCAGAGACCTGATTGCAAAGCAGGGTTTATTCCAGCAGCGCACAACTACGTATTACATATTCTCAAAAAGAAACACGAGGACAACTATTTCCTAATTGTTTCATATCTCGAGGAAGTGTTTGGGAAAATAAAGTGTGGTTCTTGCATTTGGAATGTGATTAAATATCATGGAGTTTATTAGGCAAGGCTAAAAACAACACTTTGGGACGGCATTTTAATGCTACTGTGTGGAAGCGTTAGTCTTTAGTCCAAGTGCTAGAGTAACAAAGTGGGTCAGACAGCATCTCTCGAGGGAATGGATAGGCGGCCCTTTGCATTGGGAACCTTTCAGACTGATTTTAGTATGGGGAGAAAGTTGGAAAAGAGGTAAGGGGAGAACAAAGCCTGCAAGTGATGAGTGGTACTGGTGAGGGGGGTTTTGATTGGCAAGATGAGTTGGCAAAGGCCAGAGCTGAAAAGAAGCGTGTCAGATAAGGAGAGAAGAGGAGTGAAACGTAAAGCCAGAGGGGGGAGTGGAGATGGGAAGAATGATGGAGAGGAGGTGGGGGGGTGGGGGGGAGAATAAACTCCTCTAACCCCTCTACGGCATTCAGCACTCCCAATGTGGCCTCCTTTACATTGGCGTAACCAAGCACAGACTAGGCAATCTTTTCTCTGACATTTGTGTTTGGTCTGCCAAGGCCTACCGGATCTCCTAGTTGATAACCATTTTAACTCCCCTTCCTATTCCCACGACGACCTTTCTGTCCTGGGCCGCCTCAATTGCCAGAGTGGGGCCGCAGGAAAACTGGAGGAACGGTACCTCATACTTTGCTTGGGTAGCTTACAACCCAATGTATGAACAGAACACATTTTAGGTATAACCACCATCATTCCTTTTTTCCTTCCCTCTCTTTCCTATGCTTTCCTCCGTGGTGTGCAGCATTCCTCTTCTCTCCTCACCTGACACCGTTTTGTCTCCTTTTCATCTCTTGACTTTGCCCACCTATCTACCAATTAATACACCCCTCATCTGTATCCACCTGTCACTTGCCAGTTGTGGTCCCCGCGCCCACTTCTTTTGCAGCTTTCCTCCCCTACTGCAATCAGTCTGACGAAGAGTCCCGACCCAAAATGCCACCTGTCCATTCCCCCTAGAGATGCTTCCTGACCTGCTGAGTTACTCCACCACATTGTGTTTTACTCAAGATTCCACCATCTGCAGTTCCCTGTGCCTCTAGCTTTTAGACCACTTCATTTAAATTTGTAAATTGATTGGCCAGAACTTCAGACAAACTCTCCTGTTTGTCTTCAATAAAAGAGCGGTGAGACCTTTTATATCCACCTGAGAGAGGCGGGTGGGGTTGTGGTTGAACAACTTGCTGAGGTCCATCTTTCATGAGGTAGGGCTGCCTTGGTACAGTACTAACATTTCAGCGTAAATTTTGTACTGGTGTTGAGAAAAATGAGGATATATTATACCACCTGCAATTTCTTTTTATTTTACTGCCTTTCTGGTAGTATGAAACTGTCTGTAATTTTGCTGTAATTTAACTGTGTTAAATTATTTTATTGATGGAATACGATGCGTCACATCTTCCTTTATGAAGTTTCTTAAACCATAATATCTGCTTTTTGTTTGCTCCAGAATTCTATGAAGAAGTTCTCTCTTTAGCATACAGTTTAACGTGCCAAGTAATCTCTCCTAATATGTGGCAACTACTCGGTGTTCTTTATGAAGTTCTTCAGCAAGACTGCTTTGAATATTTTACAGGTATTCACAGTTATTCCTTTTGTATTTTAGCAAAGGCTGCACATTGCAATGAAAACATGATCGTAAATGTATAATTGTCTTTGATGCAAAAACATTCAGTGAATTCTTGCAAATTCAGTTTCAAGGTTATGTTACTCTGCTGAACTTCACAAAATCCCAGTGCTTTATCTATATATTTACAACTAGATTGTCGTTCTCTTAAGATATTGAAAGACATTTTGGGTCAATTTTTTTTTAAAGAAAAGGGTAAGATTTTTAGTCCATTAATACTGCTCATCCTGTTGTACAGCTTAAATAGATGTCAGAAATATTGCTCTGGGGCAAATTAGTTAAGGAAAACAGATTCTCTTCCCTTCAATACAATAGTGACTCAGTTGGATTTTTAATGACAGTCCAATAGCTTCATGGTCACCAATGCCAACAATATTTTTTTATTTCTGACTATAAAGGAACTGACTTCAAATTTCCAAGGTACACGATGTGTAAGATTTGAGCCTTTCTCCGAGTCCAGGCATCTTATCCAGTAGGATTATTGCCCTTCCATTCTGCAGAGCAAGCTTAAATCATCATATAGGCAAAAAAATACATCTTAACATCAGTTCAAAATGATATATTTTGTAAAGGAGGGCACATTGACATTCAGAGTGGCACCACATCCTGTCTGAAATTGATGCATTTACTGTTTACCTGAAACAAGCACTATGAACATGTTGATCAGCCAAAGTATAAAACTAGCATTGAATGTACAGTAAAAGTGTGCGTGTACGCTGAAAATGAAAAATGTCATTTGCGTGAAAGCTAAAGCAAGTAGAAAGTATCCCAAGTTTGCAAGTTGCTATAACAGTGATCTCTCTGAATTAATGTTTTCAACGTATTTTTTCTCTTCCATGATCACCAACTGGAAGATAAACATGGAGTTGCAAATATATTAAAATACATTGGAAATGCGCACATCAATATGGCATCACCCCTTTTAGAAACATAGAAACATAGAAAATAGGTGCAGGAGGAGGCCATTCGGCCCTTCGAGCCAGCACCGCCATTCATTGTGATCATGGCTGATCGTCCCCAATCAATAACCCGTGCCTGCCTTCTCCCTATATCCCTTGATTCCACTAGCCCCTAGAGCTCTATCTTGGTACTTCCCGAAATGAGACATCCCAATACAACTGACAAAATACTTTTTTTTATACAGGATGCAGCAGCCAATTTTATGACATCAATCTATCACAAATAGCAATCTAATAACAATCGTTATTAATAACATTAAACTGAGGAAAGGAAAAGGTTGAAAATTAAAAAGTACCGTTGTGTTTACCCTGCAAGTCCTGTTTTTAAAAAAAAATTGTTTCAGTAAAATCACTTCTCATTGTTCTAAACTGAAATGTGTATTGGCCCTGTCTGTTTAATCAATTGATAAACCTGCCATCCCATGAATCAATCTGGTGAACTTTCACTGCATTCCCTCTGTGAACATGATTACAGATGTATTGTGATTAGCAATTCCGTCAGACCTATCAAAATCGGGGCCAGGAAAGTTGTACTCAAAGGACTTTTTTTAGTGGTCATTAAAATATGCTTTGGGAGTTGACTCTTACCAAAATATTCTCAGGACTCGGGTGGCATGGTTGCGCAACAGTAGAGTTGCAGCCTTGCAGCGCCAGAGACCCAGGTTTGATCCTGACTACGGGTGCTATCTAGGGAGTTTGTACTTTTCTCCCTGTGACCATGTGGGTTTTCTCCGGGTGCTCCGGTTTCCTCCCACACTCCAAAGACGTGCAGGTTTGTAAGTTAATTGCCTTCAGTGAAATTGTAAATTGTCCCTAGTGTGTAAGATAGTGTTAGTGTATGAGGTAATCGCTGATCAGCACAGACTCGGTGGGCCGAAGGGCATGTTTCTATGCTGTTTCTTTAAAGTCTAAAATTCTAAAATAAAAACGCTGTTATTTTTAGGTTGATTTGTATTATCAGAGATTTTGATAATGATGTCAATATATAAGCAGTATATATTTATTATATAAGCAAGTAGTTAGGTAGACTAGTCTAACCATATAAAAAAGCACATTTGTCACTGGTGATTGGAGTGTTTTGAGAACGTTGTTAGTACATAACTTGGACCTCTTTAAATCTACCACTTGCAATCTTCCCATGGAAAGGGCCTGCAGTGTATTACTTTGGAAGAAAAGTGTATAATTTTCCAGATGCCTGAAAACATGCAAGTGAAGAATTTTATGTATTCAGCTGAACATACAATGATGTATGGTGTCTAGAACTAACAAAATGATAACAAATATAGCTATTCTGTAAAATAATCACATAGAAATTCTGATCATTTTGTCTTTCAGATATGATGCCTCTTTTGCATAATTATGTGACTGTAGACACAGATGCATTTTTATCTAATCCTAAAAATGTCGAGATCATTTATAACTTGTGCAAAAAGGTAAGTTAGTAAAATTAGGCGATGCCTAAAGGAAGATATTCCTGTTTTTTTGTCACCCTTTTCACTTTCATGGCCAATTAATTACTTTAGAGGCTGAGTCCTCATTGCAGTGCATGAGCAGACAAGATCCAATTTACACAGTGAGATAATGTCAACAACAGTAAAATGAATGACCATTTAGCTGGTGGTGGTATTGCTTCAGGGATAAATATTTGATACTTAACATGCAGAGGTGCTTTCCTCTTTCAATAGTGCCACGGCATCTATACTGAACAACTGAACAGATCAACTTGGCTCAATATTCCCATAAAGATCGCACCAGAAATGCTATGGGACCAATAACCTAATGAAAAGAAGAGTTATTTTAGTTAAAAAATAATGCTGGAGAATTAATAGAACTGAAAGCTAATACATTTACAGGGCCTGATAATCTGAATCCCAGAGTATTGAAGGATTGTAGTCCAGGAAATGAAGAATATATTGCTTGTCAACTTCCAAAATTCTAAAGATAATGGAATGATCTCTGCAGACCAGAGGGTGGCAAATGTAACACTCCTATTTTAAAAAAGATGAAGATAAAAGAAAAACAGGCTAGTTAACCTAACATGAGTAGTTGGGAAAATGCTACAGTCGCAAGACAGTCTAAAAACTAACAATGGAATTAGATAAAGTGAGCATGCATTTATGAAAGAAAAATTGTGTTTGACAAACCTACTGGAGAATTCTAAGCCTATAATTGCTAGAATGGATAAGGAAAAACCAATGCATTTGGATTTTCAGTGAGCCTTTGGTAAGGTTTCCCGTAAGAGGTTAGTGTATATATATTTAAAAAAAGAAACTCATGGGATGAGGTGGTAAAATATCGTGGGTTGATGATTAGTTGTCGGACGGGAAACAGGGTGCGAATAAACTGGTCTTTTTTGGGATGGTAGATAGTGACTAGCGATGAATGCGTAGGTCGTTATGTAGGGGCTTTACTGTGTTCCTCTCATGAAGGAATAGCCATTAAGTACTCACAAGAGGTTTGTGAGGGGAAATGGGGGGCCCATTAAACATATCTCAATAAAATGTTGGTGCCTTCTCAAGGGGATGGTTGGGGAGGGGGGGGGGGTTTGATAGGGATTAAAGCAATAATCTTGACATCCTGTTTCCCCGAATCAATTCCATATATCATTTAAATCACATTATGACAAAATATACTCTTTGTAGTTTATTTAGGTTTAGGTTTATTATTGTCATGTGTACCAAGATATAGTGAAAAGCTTTTGTTTACATGCTATCCAACCGTACTAATTGGATATAAATACAATCAGGATAAGCAAGTACCAATGGTAGAGCAAAGAGAAAGATGCCACAGTGCAGAGGATAGTTTCTCAGCATTGTAGTGTAACAGTTCCAGAGAAAGTGTCCAATGTCCACAACGAGGGCGGGTGCGGAGTCGGGACCCTATCCTTGCTTTTGGAAGGTTCAGGTCTGATTACAGTAGGGAAGAAGTGTTTCTGAATCCGCTTTCAGGTTTCTGTATCTTCTGCTCGGCAGGATTGGCGACAGGAAGGAATGATCATGGTGGGAAAGGTCCTTGATTATATTGAATGCTTTCCTGAGGCAGCTTGTAGATGGAGTCAATGATGGGGCGCCCGCTCTGTGTGATGGACTGGACTACATCAAAACTCTGTAATTTCTTGCAATCTTGGTCAGGGCTGTTCCTCATCCAAGCTGTGAACAAAAGAAAAACAAAACTATTCTTTGAGCAATCATTTTCTTTAATTCCAAAATGTAACATTGACAAATAATTTCAGATAATTGCCGAAAGAAAGTGCTACATTTGACCATCTAACTCCTGTACTGTTTTTTTAAGGGGTAGAGAAATGACCTCACCTCTCAGAATGCCTTTCGATTAGCACCTTGTTTCAGCACTTTGGGCAAATGATATTTTCATAGGTTTAAAAGCTTTTTGTGTAGTTATTACCAGATGAAAGCCTGGCCCTGTTTTTGCAGCAAACCTGTAACCCTGTGATTGTGTTCTTAGGTCCTGACGGGGGATGCAGGAGAAGATGCTGAGTGCCATGCTGCAAAGCTGCTTGAAGTGATCATCCTTCAGTGTCAGGGAAAAGCCATTGATCAGGTAACAGAACGGAGCAACTAGCAATGTCTCAGGATAAAAAGTTTGATTGAACAAAAGCAGGAAGAAACGCTGACTGGCCTGTTGGTATCTTATTGCAGAGGTTTGATTAGCAGTTTTTGGATGTGCTTGAACTACCCATAAATTATGGAGAAGATTAATTAAGCCATGGGTTTGTTTAGCATGAGGTCAGCATGCTTGTGTGTATCATGCTGAATGGGCAGTTCACCAGGAAGCATTGGATTAGTTAGTTCAGCAGAATTTTGTGACTAATATGTAGAATCTCCAGCCCCCACCATCTGGGTGACCAGTGAACCATTTTAGTTTTTTGTTTCAGTTATTGTAATTCTAGCAGTTAATTTATATCCTCATACCCAAAATAATCCCTCTGTCCATGTATTCATGACATTCAGTATTGCAGAGGAACATCTGAGGACAGCAGTTTTGTACAATGTCGGATCCGGTTGTTATAATGTATTCACAAATGTCATGACTCATGCACTATAAGCTTGGATTGAAGGTAGTACAATAGATCCTGTTGCACCCCTGAATCAAGCTGCTATTTCTTGTCACCTGCTATTTCTTGCAAATGTAGGTTCCAGACCTAACATTTGTCTGAAACTGTTAGTATTTTAACTACAGCCGAACTCACTAGGTTTGGATCTGGTGTGAGTTAACGAGGTAATTGTGGTTCAGCTGTGATCGCCTGTTGTCAAAAGCCATTGTTGTACCCTTGAATTATTACAGGGCATCTTTTGATGATGTGTGAAGAGATGTATTTGAGAATATACAGATATAATTTGAGTTGTGGTCTAGTCCTTTACTGCATATGGATTCTGAAGATACAAGGAGTCACACTTACGTTCTGAGTCAAACTGGCGTCCTCAGTTTGCAGATCTTGCAAGCCTTTTCTCATGATTTACCATAGAGCTAAAGCTGCAGTTTTTATAAATATCTAACCTCCGAAGTCAAAGTCCCAAGATTTTGAATTTATTCATGCTCTGAAATATCCCCGATTCTTGTTCAAAACGTAGCTTGTTTTTCAGGCTCTCAGCGTTGCACACCTTTCCTGAAATGCAGCTAAGTAATGTTTTCTATTAACTATGGAAATGCTCTCTGATCTCTGCTGTAAGCCGTAATATCAACAGGTTTTCAGATGTTCTGCTCAGTAATTCAGTAATGCTATGCCATATCACTGATTTTTAACTTTTTTTTTGTTCAGCCTTCCCTTCTGTGTTGGTACCAACAGCAGTTACTTAAATTTCTGTTGGTGCCTGCCCCAAATGGCTGTCTTGTTATTTGCAAGGCAGAGAGTGTGAGCAGAATATCGCACCGCAAAAGGAAATGGGGAATTAAACCATTCTTACATTAATCTGACATCTACACAGACTTCTTCCAGGAGAAATACAGATTAGAAAATGTTTTTTTTTTCTGTCTCCCGGACACTCAGACTGAACGTGTTGGCTGAGATCTATCTCAGATTAGGAATTAAAATTGAGACGTCTTCATATTGCAGAGTGTTGCGTTAGTCATTACATTTAGTCATCAAACCTATATTGGGAGTCCAGCATTTCATTACATCGCAGTAATTGTAACCATACACTCGATTCATTTGTTTTTAATGTGTGGATCATTATTCCCATGCTTTATTACAATCTGTTCACACAGACACGCAAAGCCTGGTGATGACTTGCTGAAGAGCTTCACATTTCCATAAGAGTCGGTGTATGCTATGTGCTTGTATATTTTTTGATTGATTATGGATTTCTTGGATTTCACATTACATTTACATTGCTTTTCCCTTGAACGAAATCTTCCCAGCTGCAGTTTATAATTACATCAAACATTGGTGATATTCACGATGTTCATAAAAATAAACATTTCCAATCATTTTGTAGTGTTTGAGAAAAAAATCCATTGAAGTGCTCAAAGGATTGATAAAATTGTGCAGTGCAGCAGGTAATTTGGGCCTTTGTGCGGAATATCCAATCCTATTCTTTTCACATATTCCTCACATTTCTCATTTTCAAGTGACAATCCGGTTCCCTTTCAAAAATCACCATTAAATCTCCTTCCATCACCCTCTCTACCTTCGTTCCTTGAGACAAGCAGTAAAATTAAATCATATTTTACTATTAGAAATTTTATAACACAGAAGGAATCCATTTGGTAAATCATGTCTATGTCATGATTTTAAAAAACTACTTGACCGAATCTACCATTCAGTGCTAAATCTGTATATGTATACAGGCACAGGATATATAGAAATAATTTTTGTTCCGATACTGGCTAAAAAAAAAATCGGCTTTCTTTATGAGGCAGAGCATCTGCCTACGATAGTGCTGGTAAGAGTGATCACTATGCTGCACCTTTTGAGTCAAAGTCTTGTCTTTGCTCCCAGGACACCTGCCCCCCAACCCCCTCTTTACATTATTTGGGATGACAGTCATGATGTTGGATCTAAACAGATATGGCAGCAATAAGCAGCACGGAAGGACATGAACACCCAGAAGTGCTCACCTGGGGTAGCTGTAGCACAGGACCATGTGCCTGCTAAAAACCATAAACGATACGTTGTCGAGAATTAGGCCAGCCTGCAACTAAAGGGCTAAATGGGAGTTCTGTAGTCCTGACACATTGTCACCATGAATGGTGGTGGACTAGTAAACATCGGACAGGAGGAGAGGCTAAGTGCATCTCTTCCTCTTCAGTGATAGTACCCAGCATATCTGCTATAGATAAGACTGAAATATTTGTAATGTGTTCAGCTGGAGGATGCCAAGTGGATGATCCATCTTCACTTTCTTCTGAAGCCCTCGTCATCACAGAAGCCAGTCTTCAACCAATCCAATTTATTCCACATAATATCAAGAAATAGGTGAGGGTAACACATCCCCCATCTGTGTCACTGAAGACCTGCACTGAATAATTAACCAGGCTCTTCTGGTACAGTTACAAGATTGGCATGGACAGTTCTGTGGAAGAGTGATAGAGCTATACAGCGTAGAAACAGACCCTTCGGCTCAACTTGCCCACACCGACCAACATGCCCCATCTGCACCAGTCCTACCTGCCTGCATTTGGTCCATACCCCTCTAAACCTGTCTTATCCATGTACCTATCTTAAACATTGCAATAGTACCTGCCTCAACTACATCCTCTGGCATCCCATTCTTACATTCCTTAAGATATCTGGTTAATGTGGCTGCCCTTCATATATCAGCCCAGGGAATGAGCATCATAACGCTATTCTATTCGTGAGCATTGCATCAAAATCATGATCACCACTCCCTAAAGCACACTGATGTTAGCAGAGCACATGTTTAGGGCAAGTGCAATTAAATTGCCCACTAGTACACATTTTCTACAGGTGCATGTAAAAGGAATTGAACAGAAGAGAAAACATTCATGTTTTTTATTCAAAGAAAAGGATCGTTCGTGTATACCCTGAAAAATCTAAACCATTTGTTTTCTTCCTCATTAGTGTATTCCCTTATTTGTTGAAGCTGTACTGGAACGATTAACACGTGGAGTTAAAACGAGTGAACTTCGGACAATGTGTCTCCAGGTGACCATTGCTGCACTTTATTACAGCCCCATGCTGCTTGTGCATACCTTGGAAAACATTCGCTTTTCGCATAGTGCAGAGCCGATCACAGCACAGTTTATTAACCAGTGGATGAATGACACAGATTGTTTTCTTGGGTAAGCGAATCCTTTGAACAAATAAATCATCATTACTGACTTCAAATCCCAGCATGAGGTTGAGCACAGATGAAGGTCAATAAGGTTTTGGACTTTGTCAATTCTTTCCTCAAATTGAAGTGTGTTTCGCAGGATATATCAGTAAATTTAGTTAGAGTAACTGCAGTTTTCAACATCTTATTGTGGAAAGGGCATCTAAGTCACTGATAAATTACAACAGATCTGGAGGATGCCAAGTGGATGATCCATCTTCACTTCCTTCTGAATCCCTCGTCATCACAGAAGCCAGTCTTCAACCAATCCAATTTCACTGGCCTGATATCACTGGTCACCTGCACTCTTGGTCAAGCTGTTTCTTCCAATGTGGCCATTGGTGCTCTCATCTGCTGGGAGACCTGCTCATTGGTGAGGCCAAGGGCAGCTCATGCGACCACCTGCCTTGATAGAGTAGGTTAATTGAAAATCGGCTCCTGATTTTGACTGCCAAATTTGCCATTTGATATTCTTGTCCTTTGATATTCAAAACATTTTAAAACCACTGGAGGCGCAGCAGTAGAGTTGCTGCCTTGCAGCACCAGAGACCCATGTTCGATCCTGACTACGGGTGCTTGTCAGTACGGAGTTTGCATGTTCTCCCCATGACTTCATGGGTTTTCTCCGGGTGCTCCAGTTTCCTCCCACACTCCAAAGGCATACATGTTTGTAGGTTAATTTGCTTGGTATAATTGTAAATTGTCCCTAGAGTATGTAGGATAGCGTTAGTGTGCAGGGATCGCTGGTCGGCCTGGACTCGGTGGGCCGAAGGGCCTGTTTCTGAGCTGTGTCTCTAAAATGAATTAAACACTCATTGAAGAATAAAGTTGAAAAAATTATGAGGGGAAAATGTTATGTTAAAAGGCTCAAAACACCTCAATCACTGAATATAGTTGAGGAGATGGATGTAAAACAAAAAGCATCATGGGTTATGGAGAATGAGTGGGAATATGACATTGGGGTAAAGGATCAGCTGTGATTATATTGAAGGGCGGAGCATGCTCGAAGTCTCAATGGTCTACTCCAGCTTCCAGGTTTCATGCTTAAAAACAATTTAACCTAACTTAATTAGGTCTGAGGAAGTATCCTGGCCTGAAAAGTCTTCTGTCCTTTCCCCTCCAAAGATGCTGCCTGTCCTGGTGTCTTCCTCCGTCATTTTGTTTTTTGCACAAGGTTATCATGTCTGAAGTTTCTTGTGTCTCGAATAAAAAAACTTGACTTGCCTTTAACCCAGCTGCTTATTATTTCCATTGATTTTAATGGACCTGCTTTACTTGCACCAAGATAATCGGAATTTGAGAACAGATTGTCCCCCACTAGAGATCTGGAATATCTGTGGGCATCTGTGTTATCCTGTTGGGATCTAGGAGGGGTCCAGCAATGGTCTAGGAGTGGACCAACTCATGGCCGATGGAGTAGAATTGCTGATTTACAGTTTCATTTGCCAGCAGATTCATGTGTGCTGAGCAGAAAATATGCTCCATTTTATTGGTAGTAGAACTACTCAGATTATTGTTGAGATTGGGCAATGTTCGCTATGGGGAAAGCAGATATTGTGACTGTTTACACTTTAGCAGAAAAATCTAGCAGATGGTCTTGTGGAGGTTATAAAATAATGGAGAGATGTTTTTGGGGATGAATAGAAAAAGACTCCATTGGTTGAGAAATCAGTGGATATCTGTGGGCATAGGAACTGAAACCTCTCCAATCTTTTGGGCCTTGGACACGTGGACTCATTGATCTTCTGGGCTTGGCAATAGGAGTCCCCATGATCTTCAGGAATTACAAGCAATTGAACTAGATGAGCAGAATGGATGCCTTGGACGATTACGGTATGGACAAAGTGCTGATAATTGCATGGTGAAGGTTAAATGGGAATATCAATGAACTTAGGGGTCTCCTGTATCCTCAAGAGCTTTGGTAGTTAATGTGCTACAATATATGCTTCTTGAGCTATTCTGTTTTTGAGATGTGTTATTCTAAGTGTGAACTTGCCAGGAATTTGATTAGTTAACTCAGTACTTTAATCAGTGGTAGACCACGCCATGCCTCTAATTTATATACTTGGCTGTGATCAGCTCTCTATGTTGACAGTTCCACTCTAATTAAAGAAAATGGAAGGACAGCTTTGATATTACAGAAAGGTCAAACGTGCTCACTGGATCAATTGGGTTGGTCATGGTCTTATTTATAGCAGCTAAAAATAGCTATAATTTGTACCAAAATGTCTCTTGAGTATAAACCATGGGAATTATTTTAAGTTGATTTTCTGACCTTGTCTGTAATTACAATGTAAGTCGGCAAAATTGAGGGTCAGACGATTTTGCGACCAAAAAATGTATAATTTTTCACATCCATTATTTTATTCATTCTTTGATTTCTGTCATTAATTTTAAATTATTTGATTGAGTACAAGACGTACACTTTCCCTGTATTGGGTTAATAGTTCCGAGTGCATTTTAATGCCTTTGTTGTAATTCTTCACTTTTATTGCCAGGCTTCATGATCGGAAGGTCTGTATTATTGGTCTGAGCACTCTAATGGAAATGCAAAACAGACCTGAAGCAGTGAATGCTGTAGCCGCTCAGATTCTGCCTTCGTTACTACTTCTCTTCCTCGGCCTCAAGCGAGCCTATGCAAGCAAAGTTACCAATGAGCAGGACGAAAATGGGGAAGAAGACGAGGATGTCGAAGAAAATGGTTCCTTTTTTACAAACTATGCACTTATTTTCCAAATGAACTTTGACTCTTTTTCTGTAGTTGCATGTTAATGTTGGTTAAATTGCCTCTCAAATTTTCTTCTTGCCCCTAAAGTGTTGACAAGATGACTATTCCACGTGGGCTTATTGCTGGCTGGTACCTTTAACAACAGCAGGTTAATTGTTTGCATGAGTTAGGAGGGATGCTGCTAAACTAAATTCCACAGTCGCATCTCACGGTATGCTTTCCATCTAGATTTGCTGGCGAGTTGTCAGGAGGAGGCTTCACTTTGGAGAAGTCTAAGATTGCAAGAGATGGGATTGTTTTTAAGTTTTGATAGGATTTGGATAATACATTTTAAATAAGTAATGTTAGTGAGCCTGAAGGCTTCATGTCAAATTAAAGGAAGAAGCACCAGAAAATATTTTTTTTCTTAAGATTTGTAAACTATGAAATAGCTTACTCATATATTTGGTTTATATAGATAAAGATTTAGCAGTCTAACAATAATAATCATCTACGAAATAATGAGTCCCATGGCTTACATCTTTGCCATAAATCTCTGATTCTAAAACACTTTAATACGAAAATCGTGACATTGGTGGGGAGGAGATTTGCATGTTAGTTAAGTGCCTCTGGTGATGGATAGCCATGAGCTCTCAAAGCATCCTTGGTTATACTATGTTAAAAAGGAATTTCCAGGAGATTTTCCATCAAATTGGCCAGTAATCTTCCCTCTTGCATTTTGCTCCTCGTTACATTCAGTTGTTGAGATTGTAATTGTCTTACATATAAATTGTAGAGCCTAATTGATAGGGTGGGATTAGAATATTTTCTCACCATCCTTCCTTGTGTCTCTAAATGTTAATCCACCACAGAACAGAAACTTGGAATTTTCTGTTACAACACTGCCCTTACTTTCATCCTGGCAATATTTAGCTTTCCAATCTCTCCCGCAGATTTTGATTCCTTTGTTGGGATATATTTCCACAGATTGAGATTGACTAACCATGATTGTAAATGTGACAATAAGTCACAGACAGATATTTGGTGTGTGCCGGTTTGGGGAAATCAACACAGTCCAATCTACTCCACATCCAATCTACTTTTCCAGCAGGGAGATCCATTTTTTAAGAAGCTCCAGAGGATCAATTTTATACATTCTGGTGCCATTCTGGGGTGAAATTTGGATGTCATTGATTAGCTGCTTTCTGATTTAACAAACTGAGCAATTAACCCCAGAGACTAAATTTTTGTCGACACTTTTTGTGCTATGTTTAGTAACTTATTAACTTTATTTATATGCTGTAACTGTAATTCTTTTTGTGCACAACCCGCAGGCATTGCCACTTTCATTTCACTGCACATCGAGTATGTGTATGTGACAAATAAATTTGACTTGACTTGACTTGACTTGACTTGACTTGACTTGACTTGACTTGACTTGAATTGATGGAAGTCTTTACCAAAGAGCTCTCTCATTTAAACATTCTCGTTATTATTCAAGAAAAGGCTGAGATCAATGTTATAGGTTTTATTTCTTAAAACGGACTTTTCAATTTTAGAAGAGATTCCAAGTGACGAAGATGACATTCGCGAGACAGGTCAGCAGTACCTAGATATGCTGGAGCAACACCAGGTGGAGGAAGATGAGGAGGATGATGATGACGATGAATGGGATGAAGATGGGTTAGAGGAAACTGCTCTTGAAGGTTTCTCAACGCCATTAGATGAAGACAACAATGTTGATGAATATCAGATTTTCACATCTGCTCTTCTAAGTATGTTTACAGACAATGCTTCCTTTCATATGCCAATATTGAAATTGAAGTTCCTTCAACCATTTAATTGTGTAATCTATTTAAGTGTGTGAGTTATTATTTCTGAACTATTATGGATTAGTTCCATTGCTCAGAATTCCAGATCAATCCCACAAAAGTTGTTTGTAAGTATAATGACTGACATTACAAGAACATGAAATCATTGCATTTTTGTTATATGAATCTCTTCCGGCAATGATTTTTTTGATACATTTGTTATTTAACTATTGATACCAATGGACCCGAGAGAAGAATATTACAGCAAGTCCTTTTAACATTTCCATTGTATTACTAAACCTGACACTGTGTGGTGCCGTAAAGAAAATGGGAAATAACAATTGTCAAAGTATGGTTGTTCTGCAGACAGTCAGATTTCTTTGACATTTACTTAATTTTAGTTTAGTTTGGAGATACAACGTGGAATCAGGCTCTTCGGCCCACCGAGCACTGACCAGCAGCAATCCCCGCAATCCCCTGCAGTACTGATGTTCGGCCCACCGAGCACTGACCAGCAATCCCCGCATTCTAACACTATCCAACACACACTAGGGACACTTTTCACATTTATACCAAGCCAATTAATCTACAAACCTGTACGTCTTTGGAGTGTGGGAGGAAAGCTAAGATCTCAGAGAAAACCCACGCTGGTCACGGGGAGAACATACAAACTCCATACATACAAGCACCCGTTGTCGGGATCGAACCCGGGTCCCTGGTGCTGTAAGGCATGAAGTCTACTGCTGCGCCACAACTAAGACCGGTGTGTGACATATTAGTGACTTCAGAGCAGTAAAGAGTAGTTTAACAGCTCCAATAGTTGTGTTCCCTTTTCAAAAACAGAGGTGTATTCATAATAATAATAATAATGATCAATATCAAATCAATATATGCATTGAAAGCTGAGAAAACTGCATTTAGAGACTTGCAAGATTTTTGTGTGCTACTTTCTGGGTTGTTTACTGTTGTAGGAATACAGAGTGTGGATGCTGCCTGGTATCAGACTCTCACTACCCCATTGAGTGAGGACCAGAAGAAACAGTTGCAGGAGATCTTCACACTAACAGAACAGAGGAAAAATGCAGCAGGTTAGTGCCTAACAAGGGGCTGTATGTTCTTTAAATTGAATCAGCAATGGTGAGCATGTTCAGATTTTGGCAAATCTCCACCCTCACTCTCCTGCATCCACTTCAAACTTTAAAATGGTGCATCTTCTGCACGGAACTAAAATTGCTCCTGCAGTACTGATGTTCGCCTGCTGATGTCACTAGATGACTTGCTGATTGTCTTCAAATGTCAGTAGAACTGCAATATAATTACAGATAACTTTATATCCTCTTCCTCTTGCCCTCCCCCCCCCCCCCAAACTGCATTAATTCCGTTCAATTTACATATCCATTCCTGCCATATGTATCAAAATTAAGTTAACATTTATATTTTAAATGGGGGGAAAAGGTAAAATTATAGAGTGACGAAGCACAGGAAAATATAATTGACTTCTCAATGTCATCTTTTCCCATCAACTGACAGCCATTTCGTTCTCTGTCTTATTTATATAACGTCCCCTTAAAAACAAACATATACTAGCCTCAACTATTCCATGTGTACTTTTGATCCATGGAGAAATTGTATGCCAAATTTGCAGTTTTGTGACTGAAATTTTAATCTAAATGTGCCCAGCACTAATGAAAATCGTAAATGTGAAACGTGAGGTATGTTTTTGAAACCATGGTCGTAAAAGAGCATGGTCAGTATTCGGGTGAAGTGAATCTGGTCATGCATTATGCAGCTTAATTTTGTTGACACCAATTTGGATCAGTATTTTTGTTGTGAATATAAGATTAACAGGAGTATCACGGCCTACTGATGGTTTCATGCCTTTTACTGCAAGACTGGACAGAATACTTTATTTAAAATCTGTCTGAACATCACACACTGATGAGCATTTACTCCTAATGAGTTATTGCATGAGCAATGTTAAAATGTCAAGAATGTTTAGATGTGAACAATTTGGCTCATACAATTTCCAGAGCAAGGAAATCATCTTGCAGCATGTTCTGTGGGAAGTGTGCAATCCTAGTGGGAAATCATCCAGCAAACTCCTGCCACACCTCTTCCTTTGACTTCTCTCTGACCTCTTAAAATGTATGCAGATGCCTTGAAATGAGTCTTAGCAAGTCTTTTTTAACTTATTTTACATTGAATCCAAATTCCTATGGCAAAATGATTGGCACATGCTCAACTCCCCAGGTGAATCTGGAATGCAAATGTAAGCCATATACAGTTTTGATTGTCTTTCACATTTTAATGACATCAAAGTGGTGGGTGTATGGAACAAGATGTCAGAGGAGGTAGTTGAGGCAGAGATTATGCCATCATTTTAGAAACAGTTAGACAGTTACATGGATAGGACAGATTTGGAGGGATGTGGACCAAACGTGGGCAGATGCGACTAGTGTACCTGGGACATGTTGGCTGGTATGGGCAAGGTGGCGGAAGGGCCTTTTTCCACACTGTATCACACTATGACTTTATTTTTGGGTGCCAGTTGAGGTTTTATGTGAGAAAAGAGCAACACCTTGGGAATTGTAGAAAATCAGTCATTTTCAAATTGTATTAGTTCATGTGATGTACCTTCAGTTTTCAAGAAAGAGGATTTGAGAAAGAGCATAGAAAATTGGAATGTGATTTTTTTTTAAATACCAGTGATGAGAGCTTAGTAGAAGTAGTGGAGATTTACCAGCATCAGTCTGCGTAATCCTTTAAAAAAATATATATTTTTAAAAATCATTTGTCAATGATTCCACAATATGGGTATCCAAGATTTAAAATAAAGCCGAATACATGAGATTCATTGCTTTATTGACATTTATTGGAAGTGATCCATGGGCTGAGATTAATCAAAATTTATTGGAAGTGATCCATGGGCTGAGATCACTGTCAAACAAACAGCGGATCTGGTAATATTGAAGATTAGAGGTTTCAGAATGTTATTCAAAGTAGACTGACTCAAACTGTGAAATCTTCACTTTGAATGATTACATTATGTGTGCTTGCTTTTAAATCCAAGCCACAGAAATTTTCAGATAATCTTTTTTTGTAAGTTTCCTCCCACATCCCAAAGTCCTGTGGATTGGGAGGTATATTTTCCATTGTCTAGGTGAGTGGTATAATTTGGGGTGGTTGATGAGAATGTGGGGAGAATTTTTAAAAATGGGATTAATGTAGGATTAATGTTCAATGGTGCATGGGCTCCATGGTACTTTATTGTCACATGTACCTTCTTTGTTTTGGAGACAATTTAATAAAATTATACCATACATAAGCACAATCATAAATAAATACAACAGTGCAATAATTACAGTTTTAGATATACAGCATGGAAACAAGCCCTTATCCCACCTTGTCCACCGGTTCACAATAGTTCATAAGACAAATGAACAAAATTAGGCCATTTGGCCCATCAAAACTGCTCCATCATTCAATCATGGCTGATCTTTCTTCTTGACCTCATTTTCCTGCCTTCTCCCAGTAACCTTTGACACCCTTACTAATCAAAAAGCATTCAATCTCCGTTTTAAAAATGCCCAAAGACTTGGTCTCCCCAACCGTCTGTAGCAATGATTTCCACAGATTCAACACCCTCTGATGAAATAAATTCCTCCTCATCTCCTATCTAAAGGTATGTCCTTTTATTCTGAGGCTGTCCACTGGTCCTAGACTGTCCCACTAGTGGAAATATCCTCTCTACATCCAGTATATCTAGACCTTTTATTTGGTAAGTTTCAAATGAGATTCCCCCCCCCCCCCCCCCATCCTACTAAACTCCTGTGAGTACAAGTCCAGAGCTGTCACACACTCATTTAATGTTAACACAATCATTCTCATAAACCTCCTCTCTGATGCCAGAACATCCTTCCTCAAATATGGGGGCAAAACCGCTTACTGTACTCTAAATGTGGTCTGACCAGTGCCCTATAAAGCATTGCATCCCTGCTTTTATATTCTAGTCCTCTCTAAATGAATGTTAACATGGCATTTGCCTTCCTTACTATCGATTTAATCTTTTGGGAATCCTGAGTCTCCACGTTTCCAGCGCCAAACTTGTGCTCGCGTTTCAAGTTCTTAAAAGTATGGGTTTTATCTTGGGTGTTGTCCTAGTGGCAGCACTGGGTTGGTGCTGCAGGGGTCGACATTGTCTGGCGATAATGTGGATGTATTTCACCACTACTCCACAGCTCTGTGGTGCTGCAGGCCGCGTCCGATCTGCGTGTAAAGCATCCGTGGGCCCTCCAGTGGCACCGGATCCACACGACCCTCCGAGCTGCTGTAGGGCCTCCGGCGCATTCTCTCCACACGTGCTGCCTGTAGAGGGAGTGGACTGGAGGCCCTGCAGCAGTGAATGTGCAAATGAATGGTGTTAATAATATAAATGTTTTAATTATAGTGTCATGTAAATGTTCACATTGTAAATGTATGGTTGATGGTTGGCCGAAGGGCCTGTTTCTGTGCTGTTTTGCTGAATTACCATTTTGTTCTTTCTCAGAATCCAAGAAAATTGAAGGACAAGGTGGCTATAAGTTTGACATGACTGCACCAGTTCCAACAATGTTCAGTTTTGGGGCAACTCGAGGGAACAATTGAACTATGTGTGTCATTTTATGAAACTTCAGGGCATCATGAAGAAAAATCTTTGATTCATCATAACAGAAGCTGTTGAGAAACCTTCGCGATAGAGTCGAACCCCTACAGCGCTGGATCGTCATTCGATTATCATTTGAGGGTTTTGTCAGTTTCTTTACTTTTCTCTCAAACTGAGTGAAAATCATCTGCCCTCTCCCCTCTGTAGGCACTATGGAGAAAGGTTTGGTTGGCCACCGCCTCTCAGGTTCCCAGTACACTAGCATTTGACGGGTTAATACAGATACAGTGCCTTCTGTCGCACGTCGTTTGCCTCAAATTTTAGTTTGGAAAGAAGTAGCATGATTTTAAAGGAAAGTACTTTAACCATATTTTTTTTTAAAATATTTGCCAGAGATTTTAAACAATCTGTTTATTCCAGCTCTGCTATTTTTAAAATTTCAGTGTGGTAACTGTTTTAACGTTTTAAAATATTTATCCTTGGTATAAACCTGTCGGTTTCTGTGATCTGTGATGGCAGTAGTAGCCTAGAGTTAAATAAATTGCAACTTCGTAAAAGATTAGTGGAAATTCACAAGTCGGACTTGGAGGACCGTCACAATTCCTTTTTTTCTGAAAGGGGAGGCAGATTTTAATAACGAGATGCACAGTGGAAAATGATCAATTTTCTGACAGTATATTTAACTGCTGAATGGAATTCAGGAGAACTTTGGATTTTGGGACATGATTTATTTTTTTGTTTATGTGATATAAAGAGTCAAATGCCCAGGTGGGTAAAATAATTGTCATCACTGGTTATTGTATATTTTCATCAACCCTTTGAGAGAGCTTGTGAGTTTTCATTCTCAGCTATTGGATGCCTCAATAAAGCCTTTGGTTGAGCAAATATTTGTCCAACTGCATTTTGTTTTGAAACCCAATGTGTGGGAAGGAGCTGCAGATGCTGGTTGAAACCGAAGATGGACACAAAAAGCTGGAGCGACTCAGCGGGACAGGCAGCTTATACACTTGACCATTTTACACTGCATGTCATAGTCAAGTTTCAACCGAGTGAGGGGAAAGGAAAAACCTGAAACATTAACTCTGCTTCTTCAACTATAAATGCTGCCTGACCTAAATTTTTTTCCCCCAATATTCTGTGTTTTTACTTTAGTAATCAGAGATTTGGTTATGAGGAATATGAACGAAGAAATTGCCATTGGAATGGGTTATGCAAGAATTCATGTAGTGACAATAGATTACGTCAGAAACTTCATGGTGATGGAATGATTTCAAATTTTGTGACATGTTAGACAATAATCAACAATGGTTAACTGGGAAACTCCAATATATTCAGTTTCTGAAGAACAAAAATATACAAAATTAAACCACTGGTGAAAATCAATGAAAGATGAGGATAGAAGTCGGAATACCTCTGGCAGTCTTTTATGTCATGGATTCAGACATGTATTGGGCCTGAAAATATTATCCCAGTATTCACGGAAACATCAGACCTGAAAACCGGCACATTGTGGACTATTCGGTTTGCTCCAAACATTTGGGTTTAGTTGCAACAAATAGACTTAGTGCAGTGGAGTAAATTGGCATTAATTTGCTTAATAACAATGTAGCATCATGTATGGTTTTAAATGTCAAATCTCTTGAGTTATTGATGCAGCATCATTGTCTTTCAGATTATTCAAAGCCTGAATTGAATTACATTCTGCATTTAATCCAACAAATATGATATGTTGTCATATTTTATGATTTCCTTACGTTTTTAGTTATCTGTTTTATAATGAAGCAGTATTCTCTGTGTTATACTTTTATGGTGTGTTATATTTCCAATTCCCAGGTTCTTCATTATTCACCAAACATTCAAGAAAAGTTCAGCTTGGTTCTGAATAATGGATGTTAGATTTATGTCAGGTGACCTATAGGTATTGACCTGTGGTGGACACTGGGGCTGGGTCCAGAGATCACTTGGTTTTGCTTTTGAATGGGGGGAGGGACAGGTGGGTACTTGACGGACATGTGAGAGAGAATAGGGTACAGAGAAAACATGGGACGAATGGGACTACTCTGAGAGCTAGTATAAACTTCATGGGCTGAGCGGCCACTGTAAGAAATTCATTAGAAATATGAGGAACAAATTGGAGAACGATTGAGATGAGATGAGAAAAACATTTGTTAACCTGTCGTAACTGGGATCAATTTAAAGCATAAAATAAAAGCAGAATGAAAGGCATTAGGTGGTATGAAATTATAGGCAATGTACCTGCTCCACTTCATGAAATTGAATTGAACATAATGAACATGTAATTACCAGAAAATGAAGAATGTATGATCACATCTGCCAATTTTCTTCATTTGCAATTAATGCACTTCTACAAGACTTTAATTGACTGATGCTCTTCCTTAAGCAGTCAGAATCTTTGCTCCTCAAAAAGACTTTAGTGTGAGGTGTGCATGTGGCTATCAATTGCCAAAAGTACCATCTAGAATTATCAATCTTGATTTGTGTGATAGGTCTATCAGACAAAATATTTTAACTGAACGTTGAGCACTAAAATTATTAACAGTACAGCACAAGAACAGACCCCTGACACATGATATCGGTGCCTCACATGTGCCAAATTAAACTAACATTCTGCCTGCATGTGATCCATATCCTTCTATCCATTGAATATTCATGTGCCTGTCTAAAATTCTCTTAAAGGCCATTATTGTACATGCTTTCACCACCACACCTAGCAGTGCATTCCAGGCATCTACCACTCTGTTTTAAAAAAAAGCTTGCCCTGCATTTCTCCTTGGTAGCAACTATTAGAGAATCCATCTTTGAATCTTGAAACATAGCTTTTCTCTTTATTCAGCGGTGAATACTCTTAACTTTTTCTACCTCTCAATAAAGGAGAATTATTGAACTTGAAAGAAGTTAAAATGATACCCGAGCCCGAATGCTGAATGTTTATCTAAGGCACCATTGTTATTCTTCTTTCACAGGGAGAGGTGCAGGAGCATTTTGATTTACAGGCCCTAAGTGTACCCTGAAGGAGTTGGGTTGCTCATTTAAAAGATGAGGTAAAACACGTTGTCCAAGAGGGATGTGAGTCTCTGGGAGCAGAGCCATTGAACATTTTTAAGGCAGGAATATGTGAATAAGTAAAGATGATAAATTACAGTGCGGATGGGAATATGGAGTCTAGGATTACACATGGGGCAGCCATGATCTTATTAAATGGTGAAGCTGGCATGCGGGGCCGAATTGCTCCTAACATTTGCAGATACATTGCTATCGAGTACCACTGTGGGTTTCTTGGTAAGCATCCATTTAAAAAAAATCCTTGTATGTATGTATGTACGTGGATCATGCTCGAGAGTGGAAACATTGGCGATGTTTGCCAACTCGGCCTTTCTTCGTCCTCTTACTCCCTCTTCCCCTGCTGGCCAGAATGCTCAGCCCTTGACTGTAATCATTTCACTTTATGAAATGGGTTTGAGCCCTGAAATCTCCTGCTGCGAGTAGCTCAACTTCGACATAATTTAACCACCTGAATTGCTGGAGAGCTTGGACCAGTCACATTCAAAAGCCATTTAGGATGCATTCAATTGTTTAATTTCAAAGCCTCTGATCATTGGTCTTGAATTAATCCTGTAAATATAAGCCATAAAAATAATTATCCTCAAACGTTGTAGCTTTTTGAAGAACATTACTTGTGATACAGAATGTCAGTTGGTTTTAATTGGATTTCTTTCCATTGGTAATGTAGTAGTGGCCGAACATCATTTTACTTATGAGTTTTTACTTTCATTTAAGAATTCAAATCGCTGCTTTCATTTAACAATTCGGTTTTTGACATTTTAACATAGTAAATTAGATTTTCATTTAATCATATTTAATATCTGCGCTGAACTGCTTTTAAATGCATCGTGATTTGAAATGAGAATTTGTCATCCTTTTTTTTTAATTCAGCGACTGGGCTGCTGTATGTGGAGGCTATACTTTGGTAAGATGTGAGGGTTTTCAAGAGTTTTACCATAATAATAATAATAGGGATTGGGAACTTCAGTTGTAGAGATCAGCTGGAAAGGGCTGCTCCACGTGCAACAGAGGAGTTGTGAGAAGATCTAATAAAGATATTTTAAATCATGAATAGACAGTATAAGTAGGGAAAACAGATCCCCTTGGTGGAGAGGAAGGGTTCCAGAACTGGTGGATGGACGTACAATAGACAATAGGTGCAGGAGTAGGCCATTCAGCCCTTCGAGCCAGCACCACCATCCAATGTGATCATGGCTGATCATTCTCAATCAGTACCCCGTTCCTGCCTTCTCCCCATACCCCCTGACTCCGCTATCCTTAAGAGCTCTATCTAGCTCTCTCTTGAATGCATTCAGAGAATTGGCATCCACTGCCTTCTGAGGCAGTGAATTCCATAGATTCACAACTCTCTGACTGAAAAAGTTTTTCCTCATCTCCGTTCTAAATGGCCTACCCCATATTCTTAATCTGTGGCCCCTGGTTCTGGACTCCCCCAACATTGGGAACATGTTTCCTGCCTCTAACCTGTCCAACCCCTTAATAATCTTATATGTTTCGATAAGATCCCCATCTTATATGTTTCGATAAGATGAAAGTATGTAGCTGAAGCACCAAAAATGATATCAGGGTTAAATTGTGGTGATGGAAGCAAAGAACATTGTGAAATATTCTTCGAATATTACCTGCCCATTTGAGGTCTGGGGTACAAAACAGTCCATTGCAAATGTGGCCCCAAAAAATGGCAATTTATGATCTAAACAGCTTCTCTGCCACAGTGCTTTTCTGATATTTTTCCCAGGTGATATGTTCAAAGCTGGTCTGAGCTTTCCAGGATGTTGTCGGCTTGATTCTGCTTCCTTATATGTTCCAGATAACTAAGTTTAGCTTATTTATTATTGTCATGTGTACTGAGGTACAGTGAAAAGGTTTTGTTGTATGCTGTCCTGTCAGTAAAAAGACACTACGTGATTACAATCGAGCCATTTACAGCGTATAGATACATGATAAGGGAATAATGTTTAGTGCCAGGTAAAGCCAGCAAAGTCCGATCAAGGATAGTCCAAGGGTCACAAAAGGTAGATAGTAGTTCAGCACTGCACTCTGGTTGTGGTCGGTTGATTCAGTTGCCTGATAACAGCTGGGAAGAAACTGTCCCTGAATCTGGAGCTGTGCATATTTTCACACTTGGGATAACTGGGAGATGTACACACAGTGCGTGGTTGGTGTTCAATCCACAATAGTGATTGAGCTTCAGAGCTTCTGTCCATCTACTGCTAATGTAGAAATACAAATACATTTGAAGAACTCAATCTCTAAGTCTGCTAGCTGTTTTGTGATAGACACAGGTAGCTGATGTTGACACCACTAAAACCCATTGTCATGTGTGGTGCTGAATCTCTCAAGCAGACTTTAGAAGGGACAGTATTGAAAGCACCTGCAACTTAAGATTGTTTCCATGTTAGCTGTGTGCGTTGTGATGTCATATCATATATATACAGCCGGAAACAGGCCTTTTCGGCCCACCAAGTCCGTGCCGCCCAGTGATCCCCACACATTAACACTATCCTACACCCACTAGGGACAATTTTTACATTTACCCAGCCAATTAACCTACATACCTGTACGTCTTTGGAGTGTGGGAGGAAACCGAAGATCTCGGAGAAAACCCACGCAGGTCACGGGGAGAACGTACAAACTCCTTACAGTGCAGCACCCGTAGTCAGGATCGAACCTGAGTCTCCGGCGCTGCATTCGCTGTAAATCAGCAACTCTACCGCTGCGCTACCGTGCCGCCCATTGTGTCTCTACTGCTTCGATTAGGTGCAGCAAATAGGCCTGTTGAAATGCTGCAAGTAATCAATGCAGCAGGCAGCAACATATTTTGTTTGGTAAATGTAAATGGAAGTACAGTTCAAGGTGCAAACAAATTCAGCCAGAAGGCAAATTCGACCTTGCTATCCATGGTGTGTATCCCACCTGTGTGAAGGCACTTGTCAGAGGCTGTAGATCATTATCTTTGAATCTCAATAGATTCTGCTCAGTGCCAAGCTATGCCTTTTTCGATTCGAGCAATACCAGATTTATAAGTGAAATAATAAACTGAGCCACAGGGAGATACAGCATGGAAACGACCCTTCAGCCCACCAAGTCAATGCCAACAATATGAGGAAGAGTGTATGCAATATAATTCATTTAGTTTGGAGATACAGCCCACCAAGTCCATGCCGACCATCAGTCACCTGTTCACACTGGTTCTCTGTTATCCCACTTTCTCATCCACTCCCTACACACTAGGGGCAATTTTTTCAGAGGCCAATTAATTTACAAACCAGCATGTCTCTGAGATGTGGGATGAACCCAGAGAAAGCCCATGCAATCACAGGCAGAACATGCAAACTCCATGCACACAGCACCCGAGGTCAGGATCGAACCTGGGTCTCTGGCACTGTGAGGCAGTGGATATACCAGCTGTGCCATTGATTCCCAAAACCTTGCATGGTCAAAGAGCTTGGTTCTATTTTCTAGACAAACCTAAAGTTTTATATGACTATCAAAATGTATTGAGTGCTGCCTATTTCACTGCTTTTTATAAAGCGATTGGAGTATATGTTTTGTGGAAGGCACCTGGTATGTCAACCTGATATAACCATGTCAGGGAAGATATTTGTACCTCAATGAGCAGGGTGACGTGTCCTCTGCAGGTTTTTATCAGTGACAGATGTTTTCATGTAGTTGCGATGCCTTGTTCCACTGCACTATACAGAACCAAATTTAACCTCGCTTATTTGTGTGCTTTATTGTTATGAAGGAAACTTCACCTAGCCATGTGGCAGATCAATTGAAAGGCCATTTTATGAGTGTAATTGATGTTTATGGAACTATTAAATGGCTTGTTCCAGAATGGTCTGTTCTTCAAAGTTGTGCCAAGTTATTTTTTGACATATATTGGAGCTATTCTTCCAGAAGTTAACAAGAAACAAATTGCCACAGATGTAATGGGGGAAAAGGGAGCGAATGAGACACCTGCAATCTAGATACTGTCTTCAGCTGTGTGAAGGCATTGGACTGAAGTAAATTGAGGCTAAATCTCACTGACAGTTAGCCTTGAGGCGCTTCAGGTATTACATTCCAGTCCGATCGATGCTCAGATAGTTGTAGAATAAAATGAGCAAAATTAGAGTTAACATAAATAATATGAGCAGGAGTCAGGCATATGGCATGACCTGCTGTACCATTTAATAAAGTCACGGCTGATCTGCCTCTTTCCCACAACATTTGACTTGCTCCTCTGTTCAAATCACTGTCTGCTTGGATTTACTAGACACAGTTCTTTGTTAACCTCTTTCCCTCCTCCTCCCCCTCCCCTCGTCACAACTTTTTTTACTGCCCAAAACAACTGTTTCCATTGCCCTTCCAAATCCATTCTGAACATTTTTCAGCAGAGAATGAACCACCTTGAAGATGTTTAATGATTCACCCTCCGTGGTTCAGGGGTAGATAATTGTACTTGGGGAAAAAAATTACAGAATCTTTATTGCAGCCTTTTCAGCTCATCATCTGTTGAAATTGTACATTGTTATCAGTGAGCAGAAAAACCTCACCTTAGTTTGTGTGTCCCCCATTCTTCCTTGAGTTGTTGCTTTCAAAAATGACCTCTCCATCACTTGACTGGTGGTCCACTACTTGTTATTATTTTTTAATAATGAGTCAACTTGGCAGGGCATGTTGTCGATTTAAAACCTAATATTAGTTATGGTGTGCTAGATTCAAAGAGGATTTGAGCCCAGAAACTAGTACTCAGTACTCTGAGTCTGCGTCAACCACTATAATTCCACATTAATCCCACTTTATTCTCCCCACATTTTCATCAACTCTTTCTAGATTCTACCTCAACCCTACGCACTTGGGAAATTTACAGGCTAGTTAACCTACCAAGCCGCACATCTTTGGGATGTGGGAGGAAATCAGAGCACTGGGGAAAAACCTAAAATAGATTAGAGAGAGAGAGAAGGTGCAAACCCCTAAGATCAGGATTGACCCCCATCTCTGGTGTTGTGAGACAGCAGCTCCACCAGCTGCACCATCGTGCTGCCTCCAAATTCTCATAAAGTATTGTGACTTCTGTTTCAGAAGTATTCTAGAGAGTCTTTCAGAGGCTTCAAAATAACTTCATGGAAAAAGAGATCAACTATTAAAAACCCCATGATTAAGGAAATTAACTTAAAACACTGCTCATAATTTCTACCAGGTTATCATGATCGAAAAATAAAACAGCTCTACTCCCAGTCAGACTGGAAACATGTTTTGTAATTATCTCCTTCCTTCCATAAATCCCTTTACCCATCATTCCTTCAACTTAAAATGTCAGCGTAGCTCAGTTGGCAGTGAACTCTGCTCCTGTAGTTATTAGTTTTGAGGCTTCTGCAGAATTTCTTTTATTACTCAAGTTGAAAGTAAGCCATCAGAAAATCCCACTTTCTAATCAGGTTCACTGTGTTCTTGGTGTCAGTTTCGCAATGAAGAATACAGGTAGGTATTCTCTAACATTTGCCTTATTCCGACTCTTCGTCCTGTTGTACTTCACATTAGCCAGGTTGATACCAGCGTGGTACAGAGGGAGTGCTGAATTACAGGAGGTGTTCGCAGGGCACCAATTTGTACCCTTCGAGTTCATTGTTCATGTGGAATCTTAATGTAGAAACTAGGAACTGCAGATGCTGGTTAATACACAAAAGGAAACAATGTGCTGGAGTAACTCAGCAGGTCAGGCAGCATCTCTGAAAAAGGGTCTCGACCCGAAAAGTCACCTGTCCAGGTTCTCCAGAGATGCACTTTGTTTCCGTTTGTGTAGAATCTTAACTTGGCCATAAAGGCCCAATGACACGGTGTCGACACTGGGTCAGAGTTGCAAGAGTCAGCTCGGCAGGGAATGTTGTCGATTTCCTCCGCTGCTGTTCTGACACTCCGTGCCGCTATAGGCCGCATCCGATCCACGAGTCTGGCCTCTTGGAGCATCGCGCAAGTCAGACGAGCCCCAGGCTGCTGCAAGGCCTCTGGCGGACCATGCCACCAACACATCGACCTACGAACAAGCCCTCATTTGACCACAGTCACCGCTCTGACTCCATACACCGGGGCACTTCCTGTAGCCAACCTCGGAGCACCTTCGAGGGCTGGCACTGTTTGTTTCCTCCTTCCACTGCCACTGTCGTCATGAAGGTGAAGATCGAAAGGAACCTACTGGCAGTTGTATTCTTCAGGCCTCAGGCACATTATTGACACCTTAGATGTTATCTCAGTCTGGGTCCACCAGAGGAAGGTGCACTGAGCAGCATGGATCGGAAACCCTACCCTTCCCCTCATCTTCCATTTGTGGAATTTGCTGCTTATTATTGGATATATCAATAAACTCCGAAATGATGCTCAGGATGATCAATGATGGCGACTTCTTGGGAAACACATTTCATGCTGCTGTATGCCCGGGATATGTTCTGATAATACATGAAGGTTAAATGTTCCAGGTGATCTAGGCTCGTGAAATCTGTCATCGAGTCACATAGGACATTGTGCTTCTGAGAAATTAATATAACAATAAACACCTGTCCATGGTAGCTGGTTGAATCTATGAACCACTTCATTTGCAATTCCAGAATGAGGAAATAACTGTCATCTCTTAAATGGTTAATTATAAGTCTTATGTTATCTTGTTTTGGGTGACGTGGTTTGTATGTGCTGTCAAATACATCTTTCAAGGACCTTTAATCAGAAGTGAAAGCTGTTCCGACAATCCTAATCAAATGTGGGTGTGCTTCATTTTAACGATAAACCATAACACATTATCCGGGAGGCAAAGGGGAGGTTATGTTGCCATTCTGGGATGGAAAAAAAATAGAAAGATCAATTAGTGAACAGGCAGAAATCAGCAAAGGGTCCAGAAAAATTCTGCGCAGCTGCTCCGTGAATATTGGGATAAGGAGGAAATCATTAAAGAGGAAGTCACGGTTGTTCAGGCTTTTCAAGGGGTTTCTCAGAGGTCAGCTGTTTGTTCCTTCTGATGGTATTTATAGTGAATCGAATCAGCTGAGATGACAGCTTTCCAAATGATTGGTGCTTTGAGCGGGAGGCAATCGTCGAAGAATATTGTCATGGCAATAACTCCTACAGCAGTTGAGCTACGTAATTAAGGGCACAGTCCAATGGCAATTTTTAAAATAAAAACCACTCTTTAGGCAGGAGTGTATTCAGGTGCACCAAGGGTGGCAATGGTTCAGCGGTAGAGTTGCTGCTTTACAGCGCCAGAGACCTGGGTTTGACTCTGGGTGCCGTCTGTACGGAATTTATACATTCTCCCTGTGATTGCGTGGGGTTTTCTCCGGGTGCTCTGGTTTCCTCCTACATTCCAAAGGAATGCAAGTTTGTAGATTAATTGGCTTCTGTAAATTGCTCCTAGTGCATCGGATGTGAAATTGGGATAACTTAGAGCTACTGTGCGGGTGATTGCTGGTCGGCGCGGACTCGGTGGGCCGAAGGACCTGTTTCCACGCTGTTTCTATACCAAATAGGCTGAGAAGAGGTACCATGGATGACACGGTAATTTCTCTGCAATGTACTATCCAGAAGGAAGTAGGTGCTTCTGCCCAATAGACCAATGCTGATCTTTACTTCCTGCGAGACTGCCAATCTTGCTTTATTTCTTCTTGTATAGCAAAATTAAAAATTATATTGAGTGCAGAAACAACTTACCCAACTCTGCCACCATAGCCCTCATCACTGAAAATACTCTGGAAAGGGAAATGGATGCTTGAGTCGGGAACCACTCATTACAGTCCATCCACTTCCATAAGAAATGTCAGAGGAGACGAAAGCCATTCGGCATCTGCTTCCCCATTCAATACAATTAAAGGACTTGCCTTAAT
Source organism: Rhinoraja longicauda (assembly GCF_053455715.1). Lineage (NCBI taxonomy): Eukaryota > Metazoa > Chordata > Chondrichthyes > Rajiformes > Arhynchobatidae > Rhinoraja > Rhinoraja longicauda. The sequence continues at coordinate 13,268,437 of NC_135972.1, read as the reverse complement.
TTCCTCTCTGCTCCTGAAATCTTTCATTCCCATGCCATCTTTCCATACATTTGCCATTTGTTTCCTTCTCCAACCACTCCCCTTCTGCCCATTCCAAGGCCCTAAACTCTTTCGGTGAGACAGAGTTGGCACTGTTTTCAGGTGGCACACAGAATTCACTACTCCTCATGTGCTCTCCTCAGCATTGGGGAGACCAAGCAGCCATTTACCTAGCAGAACAGTGTTCAGCTGGTATGAACCTCTCTGATCATCTGTCACTGTAATTCTCTGCCCTGCTCCCACTCTGATCTCTCTGTCCTTGGCTCGTACGAGTGAAGTTCAGTTTCAGCGCAAGGAACAGAAACTCCTGATGCAAGGTGTCAACCCACAATGTTGACCATCCCTTTGCCTCCACAGATGCTGCTTGACCTGCTGAGTACTTCCAGCAGATTGTTTTATTGAACAGCATTTTTTTTAAATTGGAAATATTACATCTTTCTGGATTCAACTCAAGAGTTCAGTAATTCTGGAAAAAGTGCTGGTATGCCCACTTACTTTTCTACCATACTCATCTATTGTTTCTTAACTTTCCCTGTTGGCATTCACTATGTCTTGCCATTATCTTTGGAGGTTAACTCTATTACTCTCTACTGGACTGCCTAACCCATTGAGTATTTCTTGCATTCTCTTCTTAGTTTAATGTTTCGAGCCTTGTGTATTGGTATAATCTTTTATTGTGCTTCTCTCCCCTCCTGCCTGCCACCCAATCGTAGCCTTCTCTTGTGTCTTTTCTTTCTGTTTCTCTTCATCTGCGTATTTTCACCCAGAGAGTTGTGAATCTGTGGAATTCTCTGCCACAGAAGGCAGTGGAGGCCATTTCACTGGATGTTTTCAAGAGAGAGTTAGATTTGGCTCTTAGGGTTAAAGGAATCAAGGTATATGGGGAAAAAGCAGGAACGAGGTACTGATTTTAGATGATCAGCCATGATCATAATGTATGGCGGTACAGGTTCGAAGGGGCGAATGGCCTACTCGTGCACCTATTTCAAGATTCTTCTATGTTTCTATGTATTCAAACATGTTTATTAACCTTATCGGTTCATCAATCTGAATTGTTAACATCCTCTCTCTGCAGAAGCTGCCTGACCCTCTAAGTGTTTCCAGCATTTTCGGTTTTTGTTCCAAATTCTCCATATGTATTCTTCCGAATTCCCCGTTTGATATCCTGGGGACTGTTTTGTAATAATTCACAGCATCTAGTTTTGTTCATCATAACAAATGAAAATATTCATTCTGCATTGTCAAAATCTTCCACAATTTTAATGATCTCTATTCAGCTTTTTCTTTTCAACACAGTTATCTTTCTAGGAAGGTTTATTGTGGATATTTTCTACAGGCCTTCTTTCACTATCTCCCGCATCTGCATGTCCAGTACATATTTATCGATGCATAGCATAGCAACTACAATTCTACACTCCACTCCAAGTATGGTCTTAACTCTGTTCGATCCATTTATGTGCAGCCTCCCTACTTTTCTATTTTAACACATTAAACTAAACTCTAATAATGATGTTGGTTTTATGACCTTGTTAAATAGCTGTTTGTGTACTTGTATTCCAAGATTCTTTTCCTCTACCCCATTTGCATTTGTGCATTCCAAGTTATACGTGATTTTCTTTAACCAACATTTTAAAAAGAATGCACAAGAAATTCACTGTCGGTCAACTGAGCTCGAGGTTGCAGGATTGGACATTAGAGAATGGGCAATAAAATACTGGCCTTGCCAACGTCATGCAGTTTCTGACACCGAAATTAAACAAAAATGCATGTTCTGGTCTTCTTCCAAAGTCTGATTCCATTGAAATCTAACACGAGGAAATGATAACGTGTAACATTTCTTGTCTAAACATTTGGAGCATATTGAATTACGGGCCTCCAGGGTACTGTTCTGGTGCGCAGTCAATTGGCGAAAACTGAGGGATAATGCATGAAATATATTAAAACAATATGAAGTTTCATCTGGGATTATCAAGATGTGCCCGGCACTTTAAATAGTGCTAACCTCACACATTTCAAATGTTTAATTTATTTTTTGCTCTTTTGAGTTTAATTTTTAATTCTCTGGATCAAGTGGGAGCATTGAAAGGATTCACAGTAAGGTGAGCAATCTGATCCATGGAAGCTGGATGTATAACTCATCTTGGCATATATTTAATCAAAGATATTGTTAATGGAAGCAGGAAGGATCCCTTGTGTGTTTGTGAAGTGTCAAGGAGTAAAGCAGGCTGATGGATAATGAGTCTGCACTCAGAACCACCTAACACTGAACAAACCTCATCTGGTGCATGGAGTATGTTTTGACCTTTTGTAATGGTGTGAAATGAGTGGCAGTGAATTAGCTACCTGCTTTAATGGACTGACTTTGAAGGAATAAGAATAGGCTAGAATGCAAATCAGGCTGGCAAGTCTGTTCCTTGTCCTCCATTTCATATCGCCATTTATGCAAACCTCTCCTCGAAGAGCTATCTAAAAGAGAACATCTGAAATAACTTGGAGCTGATGGCTGAATGCAGAGCTGCTGCGAGGAGTTCAGTAAAGCCTAAACAGGGATTACTTTAGAGATACAGCACGAAAACCGGCCCTTCGCCCCACCGAGACCGTGCCAACCAATTTGGGACAATCCTACAATTTTACTGAAGCCAATTAACCTACAAACCCACATGTCTTTGGAATGAGTGAGCAATCTAGAACACCCTGGAAAAACCCATGCGTTCACAGGGAGAACGTGCAAACTCCTTACAGACTGCACCTGCAGTCAGGATCGAACCGGGTCTCTGGTGCTGTGAGGCAGCAGCTCCTGCGACACTGCAATCAGTTCATTTTTGGAGAAAGGAAATAAGAACCTAAATTCTTTCCTTCAAACCTGGACCGTGTTTAGAGGAAATGTCCAAATGTTGTTTGTAACAGACACAAAGTGCTGGAGTAACTCAGCGGGACTTTTTGACCCGCTGAATTACTCCGACACTTTGTGTCTTTTAATTTGTAAACCAGCACTTGCAGTTTCTTGTATCTCCTGTGTAACGAACCGCAGGTAGACCCAAATGCAGCACACGTAAACCAAGGAAGTAGTTTTAGAATGAGTTTTATTTCTACCTGCTCGTGGTCGGGGACAGAAGACTGAGGCGTTCACCAGGGCTACGAAGAGGAATGAAGGTCTGGAGCAGGCAGGGCCGGCAACGGGGAAATCAGTCCAAGAGAGAATGCTGGAGAGTCTTGCATGGGGGGGCTAAGAACAATCTGGCAAAGAGTGTGCAGGAAGGGTTTATATGCTGGCTTGATTGGTGATCTGGAGCAGGTGAGTGAACAGGTGAGGGGAGTTGGCTTAATGTGGTGGGCGTGGCTGGCAGGTGAGTGAACAGGACAGACTGTGACATCCTGTTACATGGTCAGAACAGATTGATATCAGTGCAGGTTTTCAAAAGCCTTTCATAATGAGGGGTTGGGGAAAGGGTAGCAGGTTGAAAATGGAAGTAAAAATCATAAAACAAGATCAGCAGTGCTGAATGTGGGATGCAGTGTACCAATCTAACACCAGCATCTGCAGTGTTTAATATTGAGTTACAATATTCCTAGTCCAACAGTGAAGGAACAGTAACATTGGGGAATAATACTCCCGCAACATTCCCACAGCGTTGATACTAGGGACAGCGAATTGTGGACGCAGCCCAGACTATCACACAAACCAACCTCCCTTCCATTGACTCCATTTATACCTCACGCTGCGGCGGCAAGGCCAGCAGCATACTCGAAGATGAGTTCAACCGGGCCACTCCCTCTTCTCCCTTCTCCCATCGGGCAAAAGGTTTAGAAGTGTGAAAACGCACACCTCCAGATTCAGAGACAGCTTTTCCCCAGCTGTTATCAGGCAACTGAACCATCCTGTCACAACGAGAGAGCAGTCCTGAACTACTATTACCTCATTGGTGACCCTCGGACTATCTTTGCTCGGACATTTCTGGCTTTATCTTGCACTAAACGTTGTTCCCTTATTATGTATAACATATTGTACACTGTGGAGGGCACGATTGTAATTGTGTATTGTCTTTCCGCTAACTGGTTAACATGCAACAAAACCTTTTCACTGTACCTCAGTTCACGTGACAATAAACTACACTGAAACTGTCAAAATCTCCCAATCCAGCAGCCGTGCAGTAATGTTTCTATGGGAATTCAATTTCCTAATTCAACAATAGTGCAACAGAGTTAATATTTGAAATACAATATTTCCATCCAACAAGAGTGTGTCAGTTTTGATATTGGGTTATAAATTCCCATGTCCTGAAAGGTGCATCAGTGTTCATATTGGACACAATTCAAATTTGGATTAGTTTATTGTCATATACACCAGGGTGCAATGAGGCTTGTTTGCGTAAAGCTCACAGTGTACATTCAGTTCCCAATTCAACAAGATTGCTGCAGTCTTGTCATCAGGGACAATGTTCTCAGTGCAACATTGCTGCAGGCATGTTTATATTTGAGTTCAACATTCACAAACCAAAACAGTTCGACAGCAATAATATCAGGCTCTATAATTCCCAATCCAACAACTGTGCATAGGTGATTTTACTGGAGCACAAAATTCCTGAACCAACAACATTGCAGTTGTGTGTACAGTATCAACACTGAGACTGTTAAATGTTCACCTTTTGCTAGTTCTAATGAAAGGTCGTCAACCTGAAACGTTAAATCTGTTTCTTTCCCCACAGTTGCTGTCTGACCTATCGAACATTTCCCCTATTTTGCGGTTTTACTACACCTAATATTTTATCTATCCAACGTGAACTTGTAAACTGTCCAACATGTACCAGTTTCAAGTGAACCATCTCACATCTCAGCTCAAATTTCCCTTGTTGGCCTTGGCGTTGTTTCTCCAAACCTGCATTGCCTGGTCTCCGTACTGTACCATGGCCTCTCTGTGAATCACCCCCGTGCTTAGTTTAGAGATAAAGTGCAGAAACAGTCGCTTCACCCCACCGAGTCCACGCCGATCAGTGATCCTCATTTACCACCACTATCCTACACAGTATGGACTATTTACAATTTTTATCCAGAAGCCAATTAACCTACAAACCTGTACATCTTTGGAGCGGGGAGGAAACTGGAGCACCTGTAGAAAGCCCACACAGTCAGCGGGAGAATGTACAAACTCCGTACAGACAGCATCCGTAGGCAGAATTGAACCCAGGTCTCTGGCGCTGTAAGGCAGCGACTCTACCGCTGGTGGTTAGTAATATCCATCACCTCCTCTCTCCTCAATGCATGGCAATGGCAAAATTCCCATTCACATGGCTTTGGCTTGCATGATCCAGAGCGATCCTCTGTGAATACCTGCTCTATCCTGCCGTTTGAACCTGTCCTTTGGTAGTAATATTCCCATATCTGTAATACATTTGTCTGAAGAAGGGTCTCGACCCGAAACGCGACCCATTCCTTCCCCTCCCCTGCCTGTCCCACTGAGTCACTCCAGCATTTTGTGTCCATCTTCGGTGTAAATCAGCATCTGCAGATTCTGATTCCTATGCATTTGTCTTGCTTCATCTCCAAAAGGATCCTCAACACCTCAGTACTGTGTTCTCATCAAGGCTTGATTTGGTAATACTGACTCTTAGTTTCGCACTTATAGACCAACTGCTCTCTTCTTCCCCCTAACCTGGTGAGGACTTTGCAACATGTTGATACGATAAAAGTGCTGGTTATCCTAACTGTTTATCACACGAACCTTTGAAGATAAAGGAAAATCATCGTGACTTTTCTCCTTCAAAGCATCAACTCTGGCTCAGTGATTGATTCTCCGCTGCGGTCACAGAGTTGCGGACTCAAGGTTCACTGTGGAGAATTAAGAGAAATGTCAGGCTGATGTTTCCCCGCAGCTTTGATGGAGAGTTGGATTGTTTGAAGTGCTGTCTTTTCAGATAGGCCCATAAAACTGGGGCTATATTTGCTCTCTGAAGTAGATTTATTTATTAATCACAAGGCAGTATTTCATAATAAAATCACCCTCAGTTCCTGGGCAATACATTTCCTTCATTCAGCATTCCCAGTTGCTAACTATTTAAACTCCCATTCCCACACTGACCTTTCTGTTCTTGACCTCCTCCATTGCCACATGCAAACTGGATGAGCAGCACCTCACATTCTACTTGGGGAGCTTACAGGCCATCGGTATGACATTGAATTATGTAATTCGAGGTAACCTCAAATAACTCCTCCCAACCTCCCCACCCCACACTTTTATCCCCCACAATCCCGCCTCTCTTCTCCTCCCCCTTCTTTCCCCTGTGCCCCACTTGGGCTCTCACCAAGTTCTCCCCTCCAATCCCCCCACCCCTACTGCTACTTTGCTCCCTCTGGCTTAACAATTCACAATGCTACACAGAGGGTTGTGAGCATTAGGAATGAGGTGCCGGAGGAGGTAGTTAAGACAGGTACCAGAACAGCATTTAAAACTTATGTGGATAAGTGTGAGGTTATCCACTTTGGTGGTAAGAATAGGAAGGCAGAGTATTATCTGAATGGTGTCAAGTTAGGAAAAGGGGACGTACAACGAGATCTGGGTGTCCTAGTGCATCAGTCACTGAAAGGAAGCATGCAGGTACAGCAGGCAGTGAAGAAAGCCAATGGAATGTTAGCCTTCATAACAAGAGGAGTTGAGTATAGGAGCAAAGAGGTACTTCTGCAGTTGTACAGGGCCCTAGTGAGACCGCACCTGAAGTACTGTGTGCAGTTTTGGTCTCCAAATTTGAGGAAGGATATTCTTGCTATTGAGGGCGTGCAGCTTAGGTTTACTAGGTTAATTCCCGGAATGGCGGGACTGTCATATGTTGAAAGACTGGAGCGATTCGGCTTGTATACACTGGAATTTAGAAGGATGAGAGGAGATCTTATCGAAACGTATAAGATTATTAAGGGGTTGGACATGTTAGAGGCAGGAAACATGTTCCCAATGTTGGGGGAGTCCAGAACAAGGGGCCACAGTTTAAGAATAAGGGGAAGGCCATTTAGAACTGAGATGAGGAAAAACTTTTTCAGTCAGAGAGTTGTGAATCTGTGGAATTCTCTGCCTCAGAAGGCAGTGGAGGCCAATTCTCTGAATGCATTCAAGAGAGAGCTAGATAGAGCTCTTAAGGATAGCGGCGTCAGGGGGGTTTGGGGAGAAGGCAGGAATGGGGTGGAGGCCAGTTCGTTGGATGCTTTCAAGAGAGAGCTGGATAGAGCTCTTAAGGATAGCGGAGTCAGGGGGTATGGGGAGAAGGCAGGAACGGGGTACTGATTGAGAATGATCAGCCATGATCACATTGAATGGCGGTGCTGGCTCGAAGGGCCGAATGGCCGCCTCCTGCACCTATTGTCTATTGTCTAAAAGACATTTGGACAGGTACAAGGTTCGGAAAGGTTTAGAGGGACATAGGTCAAATGTGGGGAGATGGGACTAGTGTAGATGGGGAATCTTTGTCGGTATAGGCCTGTTGTGCCGAAGGGCCAGTTTCCACTGAACGAGTGTCGATGGAGCATGTTGGTTGGCATGGGCATATTGGGCCGAAGGGCCTGTTTCCATGCTGAGACTCTGTACTTTTAAGCAGTGGTCACTCTTGCATCCTTGAAACAGAAAGGATGCATCGCCCATTGTGTGCACAGCGAGTTCAAACAAACAGCAACAACTAAACCCAACCACTGCCCAGAATCTCGAGGAACATGCAGAAAATTTGGCTGAGTTGTTTTCCAGTGTTAAGCATACGTCCCTCACCAGCCTCCTGGATACTCTTTGGCATCCTAACTGTTCATGGAACCAGCATGAACGAAGCATAGTTCATTTAATAGCAGACAGTGGAAAATAAACTGGCCCTTGATCCACTCATTCACATCAGCACTGCTTGGAACTGGTGCCATTTGGATACAACTAATGGTTCTCTCTCCCATGACTTGATGTTCCCTTTGTTTTGTATCCTCAGTCTGAGAAATTGACTTGGCTGCAGTCAGAGAGAGAATTTGTTTTCTTCCAAGACTGTTGCCCATCAGAGGGCTATGCTCATGACTGATGAATGGTAAAAAAATTACAGCACGGAAGGTCAATTAGCTCTTTGCATCTGTTCAATCAGGGGTTATCCAGCCTAATCCCACTTTCCACAGTTAGATCCTCAACCCTGAAGGTCACAGTTCAACAACTCCATCGCCAATTACTTTTAAACAAATCTTCACAAAAAGTGATCGGCAGAAACCCTTAATATTTTTCCACATCTTCCCTCGCGGGACTTTTCACCGTCGTGGAATCGGCCACGGGATCTTCCATCACCCGGCGCTGGACTTCAGAGTCGGGAGCCTCGATCGCCCCTGACGCTTCAGCTTTGACTGCCCGGCCACGGGTGAAGAAGCAAGGAGATAAGACTTTCTTTTATTACCTTCCATCACAGTGTGGAGGTGCCTGGAGGAAAGTCACTCACTGTGATGGATGTTTGTGTTGAATTATGTAGTTGTGCGTTTTTGTTGCTTTTTTGGTGTCGTGACTGACCGCATGGTAAACTAAATTTCGTTGAAACTTGTTTTGAATGACAAACAAAGATATTCTATTCTATTCTATTCTATTCTGTTCCATCTCTCACTTAGTTTAACTCTTTGTCTCCCGGAGTCTGACCCAACTGCTAAGAAAAGTGTGTTTTTCATTTTTTCCCTCGAGGTCCATCATAATTGTATGGTCACAGCTTAAGGATAAGGGGGAAGTCTTTTAGGACCGAGATGAGAAAACATTTCTTCACACAGAGAGTGGTGAGTCTGTGGAATTCTCTGCCGCAGAAGGTAGTTGAGGCCAGTTCATTGGCTATATTTAAGAGGGAGTTAGATGTGACCCTTATGGCTAAAGGGATCAGGGGGTATAGAGAGAAGGCAGGTACAGGTTACTGAGCTGGATGATCAGCCATGATCATATTGAATGGCGGTGCAGGCTCGAAGGGCCGAATGGCCTACTCCTGTACCTATTTTCTATGTTTCTATGTATACACCTCATGCTTGTCTCACTCTACTCTGTTGCAAGGAAACGTATCCAGCTTGTCCTCAGAGCTGTAATTTTCCAGTACAGGCCTCAAGCGGGGCAAGTCCTGTTATTCTTAACACAGTCCTGCAATGGGCATGTGGATGCTGAGGGCAAGGATCAGGTGTTGTGGGTGTCCACTTCCCTGCTCAACCAACTGGCTCACAGTGGAGTGGCCTTCTTGCCTCTTATGTTAAAATCCATTTTGTATTGCTTGCGGTATATTTGTACACTGATACGCTTCCTTCTATTGAACTTTAGACTTTAGAAATACAGCACGGAAAAAGGCCCCTTGGCCCACCAGCGCTGGCACTATCCGACACACTGGGGGCAATTTACAATTTTACCAAAGCCAATTAACCTGTATGTTTTTGGAGTGTGGGAGGAAACTGGAGCACCCGGAGAAAACCTCGCGGTCACAAGGAGAATGTACAAACTCCACACAGGCAGCACCTGTAGTCAGGATCGAACCCAGGTCTCGGGCGCTATAAGGCAGCAACCCTACCACTGTGCCGCCCCCAAAAGCAGTGCCTTGAAATTGAGGATTATTTGCTTCCATGCGTGGCAGGCTCTCTCACAGATGGGGCAGAGAGTGAGTGGATAGTTTGGGATGGTACTTCTGGTCTCTCCCTGGGATTCCCATGTTCCCGATCCATGCTTCTCCATACCATCCTGCATGTGCCTTCTCCACATCATGAGATCCACATGAGTCAGTGAGGATGTTGCATTTCTCCAAAAGGCTTTGAGCACATTCCTTGAATCTATATGTCAAGTCAAGTCAAATTTATTTGTCACATACACATACACGAAATGAAGTGAACGCAGTGAAATGAAAGTGGCAATGCCTGCGGATTGTGCACAAAAAAGAATTACAGTTACAGCATATAAATAAAATTAATAAGTTACTATAGTGTAGACAAAAATTTAGTCT